>NW_007071306.1:0-373 GCF_000164805.1 Carlito syrichta | reverse complement strand
ATATCTCTTTGACATACTGATTTTCCTTTGGTTATACACCCAGTACTAGGACTGATGGAGTTTATGGAAGTTCTATTTTTAATATTCTGGAGAATCTCTCAAAACAACCTCCACTTGTTTTCTTTTGTCTTTTTGATAATAATCATTGTAACAGGAATATGGTGATATCTCCCTGTGATTTTGATTTGCATTTTGATATGGGATCAACATAAGTGTTTATCATTGGAGAGATAGATAAAGAAAAGGTGATCTATGAGCATGTATTCACAAGAGAATACCATTCTGTCATTAAAAAGAACGAAATCCTAGCCGGGCTCGGTGGCTCAGCCTGTAATCCCGCGCCTTTGGGAGGCTGAGGTGAGTGAATTGCCTG
>NW_007071305.1:0-1166 GCF_000164805.1 Carlito syrichta | reverse complement strand
GCTAGTCAACTAGCTAGTTACATCAGCTAGCTAGTCAGCTAACTGGTCACCTAGATAGTTTAGTCAGTTAGCCTACTAACTGGCCAGTTAAGTCAGCAACATAGAGAGCTAGATAGCTTGTTTGCTAGATAGTAATATCAGCTAGATAGACAGCTAGTTAGTCAGCTACTTAGTTAAATCAGCTAGCAAATAAGCTAGTTACTTAGCTTACTATACAGTTAGCAACTCAGCCAGGTGGTGAGCTGACTAGTGAGCTCCCTCACTTTCCATCAGGTCAGCTAACTTGTTGACATGCTTGCCTGCCAACCGGTCAGCAAACTAGTTGGCTCGCATGCCAACCAACAGGTCAACTAACTGGTCGGCTTGGTCATAGGTCAACAGGTCAGCTAACTAGTTGACTTGCTCGCCATCCGACTAGTTATATCAGCTCACCAGTTGGCTCACTGACCGGCTGACTAGTTATGGCAGCGCATACATTGGTGCACTTGCCAGCAGACTTCTTAATTGAGCTGACCATTCAGCTCACTCACCATCCAACTAGTTAAGTCAGCTCACCTGTCGGCTCACTCACAGGCTAACTAGTTAAGTCAGCTAAACTGTAGGCATACTAGCCAGCTAACTAGTTAAGTCAGCTAACTAATCGGCTGACTAGTGGTCCAACTTGTCAGCCGACATATTAAGTCAGCTAAATAATCGGCCGACTAGTTAGGTCTGCTAACTAGACACCATCTACTTAACCGAGCTAACTATGGGGCCAACTCGTCAGCCAACTATTTAACCAAGCTAAATGGTTGGCCGATTAATCAGCCAACTTGTTAAGCCAGCTAACAAGTCAGTCGAGTAGTCAGCCAATGTGTTAAACGAGCTAATTAGTCAGCCGACTCATCAACCAACAAGTTAAGTCACCTAGATAACTCGTTAACCAGCTAGTTAATTCAGCTATTTAACTCTTTTACCAACTAGTTAAAACAGTTATGTAACTCATTAACAAACTTGTTAATTTGGCTAGCTTTCTCATTAGCCAACTAGTTAAGTCAGCTAGCTAAGTGAGCTAGCTAACTAACTAGCTACCTAAGTCAGATACCTAAGTCATCTAGCTCACTAGTTAGCTAATTATTTAAGTCAGCTACTTAAGTGTGCTACCTAACTAGTTAGCTAATTAGTTA
>NW_007071304.1:0-382 GCF_000164805.1 Carlito syrichta | reverse complement strand
TACAGTTGGCAAATATTTTTTCCCATTCTGTGGGCTGTCTCCCTGCTTTCTTGATGGTTTTTTTGCTTTGCAGAAGATCGTTAGTTTGATGAGTTCTCACTTGTCTATCTTATTTCTTAAGGCATTGGCCTTTAGGGTTCTAAATAGGAATTGGTTGCCAGTTACAATTTCCATAAGTGTGTCTCCTGCGTTTTCTAAGATTCTTATAGTTTGAGGTTCTATGTCTAGGTCTTTGATCCATTTAGAGTTAATTTCTGTGTATGGTGATAGGTAGCAGTCCTGTTTTAATTTTCTGCATGGGGTCAGCCAGTTTTCCCAGCATCATTTACTGAATAGGTTCTCCTCTCCCCAGTGGTTGTTGTTGGAGGCATTGTCAAAGATG
>NW_007071303.1:0-861 GCF_000164805.1 Carlito syrichta | reverse complement strand
TTGATGGTGGTCACCTGGTCCCTTTAGGGCCCTGAGAGGGGAAGGGGCAGTACAGCCCGGGGTCACCTGCAGGGTAGAGGGTAGAGTACTGACTGGAGGGCAGAGAGATTCTGGAAGAGTAGCAGATGGGCCACTGGTTCCACCCTGGGCCCTCTGTTCATGCCAGGGTGATTTTTAAGCACCACATGGCAAGCTTCCAGTGTTCTCTTGGACTATGCTATGTCTTTGCCTCTAGTGTCCTGCCTGTGAAGATTAGCAGGTGACAAGATGCTTTCCTGTGTTGGGAGGAACTTAGGTGACCTACTCAGATCCAAATTAACAAAGTTTATTTATTGTGATGTGTTTATTTATTTTTTGAGTCGAATCTCACTCTGTTGCCCAGGCTGGAGTGTAGAAGCACGCTCACAGCTATCACAGCCTCGATCTGTTGGGCTTAGGCATCCTTCTGCCTCAGTCTTCCAAGTAGCTGGAACTACAGGTGCATGCCACCACTCTTGGTTTTCTTTATTATTATTATTTATTGTAGAGATGAGGTCTCGCTAAATTCCCAGGCTAGTCTCGAATCCCTGGGCTCAGGCAATCCTCTTGCCTCTGGCTCCCAATACTTCATCACAGCACACATGATGTCCTGGGCACACTCATGGAACAAATTTCCAAATGAATCTGCTAAAATTCTCCAGGAAACTTCCCTAGATTAACTCCAACAGATGTGGATCCAGTCTCTTCCATTAGTTTCCTGAGAAGAGTCTATTTATTTATTTAGAGCTAGGGTGTCACTCTGTCACCCAGGCTGGAATGCAGTGCCACAATCACAGCTCACCACGGTTTTGAACTTCTGGGCTCCTCCTGCCTTGGCCTCCC
>NW_007071302.1:0-356 GCF_000164805.1 Carlito syrichta | reverse complement strand
GATGGAATGATAAATAGATGGAGGGATAGATCAGTGGATGGATGAATAAATGGGTGGATGTGTGGGTGGGTGGATAGATGGGTGAAGGGATAGAGGGATGAATAGATGGGTGGATGGATGGGTGGGTGGATGGATGGATGGATGGGCAGGTGGATGGATGAATGGGCCAATGGATGGAAGAGTTGGTGGATGGGTGGGTGGATGGATGGGTAGGTGGGTGGGTGGATGGATGGACGGATGGATGGATAGATGGATGGATGGGTGGGTGGATGGATGGATGGATGGATGGATGGATAGGTGAGTGGATGGGCCAATGGATGGACGAGTAGGTGGATGGGGGGTGGATGATGCATGGG
>NW_007071301.1:0-1125 GCF_000164805.1 Carlito syrichta | reverse complement strand
GTAAGCTGCCAAGCCAACAGGATACATAGGTATCTAGCTAGTTAAGTCAGCTGGCTAGACACCTGTCTAGCTAGTGATGTCAGCTGATCAGCTGGCTAGCCAGCTGGCTAGCTAGGTGTATAGCTAGTTTAGTCATCTAGTTAAGTCGGCTTATTAGTCTGGCGGCTAGCCAGGTGCCTGGCAATTTAAGCCAGCTTGTTAGCAGGCTTGACATGTAGGTTACCAGCTTGATAAGCTGGCTGGCCAGCCGCTGACCAGCAATGTGTCTGACTAGAAAAGCCAGATGGCTATCTGACTGTCCAACCATCCTGGTGGCTATTTAAGACTGCTGGCTAGTCAGCTGGCAGGCCCAATGGCTAGCTAGCCAGCTACCTAGCCAGCTAGTCAGCCAGGTAGCTAGCTAGTTAAGCCAGCTGGCTAGCTGTCTAGTCAACCAGGCAGCAAGCTAGTTAATTCAGCTTGCTAGCCAACTAGCTAGTCAGTGAGTTAAGTCAGCAAGCTAGCCAGCTAGCAAGTTAAATCAGCTAGCAAATCAGCTAACTATTCAGCTAGCTAGTTAGGTCAGCTAGCAAGTCAGCTTGCTAGTCAGCTAGATCATTGATTCAGCTAGCTAGTCAGCTAGATCTTTAAGTCAGCTAGCCAACTCAATTGCCAGTTAGCTTGCTAGTTAAGTCAGATAGCTAGACAGCTAGATAGCTTGTTTGTTAGCTAGTTATGTCAGCTCGATAGCCAACTAGTTAGTCAGCTAGCTAGTTAAGTCAGCTAGCAAGTCATCTAGTTATTTAGCTAACTAGTCACCTAGCAACTCAGCCAGCTAGTCAGCTAACTAGTGGGCTTGCACGCTTTCCATCAGGTCATCTAACAAGTTGGATCGCTCACCTGCCAACCAGTCAGCAAACTAGTTGACTCATTCAGCAGCCAACTGGACAACTAACTTGTTGAATTGCTCGCAGGCCAACAGGTCAGCTAACTAGTCGCCTGCCAGCCGAGTAGTTAAGTCAGTTCACCATTCGACTCACTCACCTGCCAACTTGTTAAAGCAGCTCAACCATGGACTCACTGGCAGACTAGTTAATTTGGTTCACTGGTAAGCTCACTCACTGGCAGACTAGTTCAGTCTTCTGG
>NW_007071300.1:0-360 GCF_000164805.1 Carlito syrichta | reverse complement strand
ATTGAACTTTAGGGCTCAGCTCAAATGCTACTACTCACTATTCTGCACCTCCTGCCCCCCCCCACCTATAGTGGTCTCAGCTGGAATAATACCCCCTTGTACTTCTGTAGTAATTTTTCTCTACTCTTCTGCCTTAGCACATTCTAGCTCAATTTACAGTTTTGTATTATCAAATATTTGAATAAATCAGTCAATGTTGTGCCATACTTAGGAGTTTTGAAGTCAGAGAGACCAGGTTTCTTTTACTGCCACTCAGTCACTGTGTGACCTTGGGCAGGTTATTGAACCTCTCTGAGCCTCAGTTTCCCCATCTGCAAAATGGAGGCAGTAATACCTCCTCGACAGGATGGTTGTGAGGAT
>NW_007071299.1:5709-7118 GCF_000164805.1 Carlito syrichta | reverse complement strand
TCTGACTTAACTACCTACCTTCCATGTTAGCCTGCTGGCCAGCAAGCTGACTTAACTATGTTACTTAACTAGCTTGCCAGCTGCCTTAACTAGCTACCCAACTGCCTTTACTAGCTAGCAACACTGCATGGCAGCTGGCTAGCCAGCTTTCTTAACTAACTGACTTAACTAGGTGGCCAGCTGACTTAACTAGCTAGCTACCTAGATAGCCAGCTGACTGAACTAGCTGACTTAACTAGCTAGCTACCTAGCTAACTAGCTGACATAAATAGTTAGCTAACTAGCTAGATACGTAGTTAGACAGCTGACTTAAACAGTTAGCTAACTAGCTACTTACCTAGATAACAAGCTGACTTAGTTGCATAGCTAGCTACCTGACTAAATCAGCTATCTAACTAGTTAGCTTACTCGTTATCTAACATGCTAGGTAACTAACGTAATCATCTGGCTTAACTCGTTAGCTAACGAGTTAGCTAGCTGACTCTACCAGCTGACTTAACTCGCTAGCTAACCAGCTAGCTAGCCTACTCAACCAGCTGACTCAACCCATTTGCTAACTAGCTAGCTAGCTGAATCAAGCAGCTGATTTAACCCGTTAGTTAACTAGTTAACTACCTGACTCAACCTGCTGACTTTCCTTGATATCTAATTAGCTTGCTGGCTGTCTTAACCAGCTGACTTAATTAGAAAAATGACTTAACTAGCAAACTTAGCTAGTTGACTTAACTACTTAGCTAGCTGACTTAATTTTCTGACTAAACTAGTTATCTAGCTGCCTTAACTACCTGAATGAAATAGTTAGCAAACTATTTAACTAGCTGAATAACTAGCTGACTTAACTAATTAGTTAACTAATTAGGTAGCAGACATTACACCTGACTTAAATACTTAGCTAAATAGTGAGCTAGGTGACTTAGCTAGCTGACATTACTAGTGAGCTGGTTAGCTAGTTGAATTCGCTAGATGACATAACTAGTTGGCTAACGAGATAGTTAGCTGACTTAATGAGTTGGTTAATGAGTTAGCTGTTTCAGCTAGTTGGTAAATGAGTTACTTGGCTGACTTAACTAGTTGGTTAAGCAGGTAGCTAGGTGGCTTAACTTAACTGACTAGTTAGCTGATTTAACACATTGAATGACTATTAGGTCAACTTGTTAACTGGCTTAACAAGTTGGCCAAATAGTCAGTCGACTAGTTGACTATTTTTACTAGTTGACTGGTGATTTGGTCCACTATTTGGCTTGGTAAACTACATGGCTTGCTGGTGTAATGACCTGACTTGTCAGCCGACTAGTTAGCTGATCTAAATTGTCGGCTGACAAGTTGGCCGACAAGTCAGATGATAGGTTAGCTGACTTAACTAGTTGGCCGTATAGTATGAAGACCAGTTTGCTGGCTGAACTTGTCGG
>NW_007071299.1:2716-5655 GCF_000164805.1 Carlito syrichta | reverse complement strand
TAACTAGTCGGCCAGTGAGTGAGCAGACTGGTCAGCTGACTTACCTGTCGGTAAGAGTGAGCTGACTGGTCAGCTGACGTTAGTTGGCTTGTGAGTGACCAAAAGGCCAGAAGATTTAACTAGTCGTCTGCCTAGTGAGCTAACCTGTGAGCTGAATTATCTAGTCGGCCTGCAAGTGAGTCAACGTGTGACTTTCTTAGCTAGTAGGTTGGTTTGCAAGTTGAATGGTGAGCTGACTTAACTACTCAGGTTGTGAGGCAGCCGACTAGTTAGCTGACTTGTTGGCCTGCGAGCGAGCTGAAAAGTTACTTGTTCATTTGGCTGGTGAATGAACTGACTAGTTTGCTGACCAGTTGGCAGGCAAGCAATCCAACTAGTTAGATGACATGATGGAAAGCGTGAGAGCCCACTAGTTAGTTGAGCCAGTAGCTGAATTTTTGGCTGACTAGTTAGCTAAGTAACTAGCTAATTTGCTAGCTGACTTAACTTGCTAGCTGGCTAGATAGCTGACTTAACTTACTGACTAGCTAGTTGTCTGGTTCCTGCCTGGTTGGCTAGACAGCTTGCTAACTTCCTGGTTGGCTTCCTGCCTGGTTGGCTAGACAGCTTGCTAACTGGCTTCTCTAGCTAGCTACATGACTGGCTAGCTGGCTAGGCAGCCAGCTAGCTAGCTTGTGGGTTGGCCAGCTGGCTAGCCAGCTGGTTTAAATAGTCGCATGGCCAGCTGCACAGTTGGTTAACCAGTCAGTTTTACTACTCAGCCACACTGCTGGTCAGTCGGCTAACCAGCCAACTTAAATAGTTGGCCACCTACATGACCAGCCTGCTAACAAGCTGGCATATATTGCCAGGCACCTGATTAGTCAGGCGGCTAGCAAGCTGACTTAACTAGCTGACTTAACAAGATAGCCATCTGGCTAGCCAGTTGAATTAACTAGCTATCCACCTAGTTGGCCAGCTGGCTAGTCAGCTCACCTAACTCACTGACTTAACTTGCTAGCCAACTGGCTAGCCAGCTGAGTTTACTAGCTAGCTACCTAGGTAACCGGTTGGCTAACCACTTGAACTAACTAGCTGACTTAACCAGCTAGCCAGCTGGCTAGACAGCTCACTCAACTAGCTGATTTAACTAGTTAGCCAGCTGACTAGCCAAATGACTTAACTAGCTGACTTCACTAGTGAGCCAGGTGGCTAGTCAGCTGACTTAACTAGCTAGATATGTACATATCCTGCTGGATTGTCAGCTGACTTGACTACCTAGCTGCCTAGCTAGCCAGCTGGCTAGCGAGCTGACTTAACTAGGTGACAATTAGATAGCCAGCGGCTAGGCAGCTGACTTAATTAGCTAGCTACCCAGCTAGGCAGATGACTAGCCTGCTGACATAACTAGCTGACTTAACTAGCTAGCCAGCTGATGTAACAAGTTGACTTAACTAGCTAGCTACTCTAGCAAATAGCTGAATTTGCTAGCTGAAATAACTAGCTAGCTCCTGCTAGCTATTAGCTAGCTAGCCAACTTAACTAGCTGAATTAGCTAGCTAGATAGCTGACATAATTAGTTGACTTAACTAGCTGGCTACGTAAGATAGCCAGTTGACTTTACCAGATGAAATAACTAGCCAGACAGCTGTCTAGCCATCTGAATTAACTAGCTTTCTTACTACCTAGCGAACTGTCTCACCAACTGACTTAATGAGGTGACTTAACTAGCTACCCAGCTTGTTAGCCTGCTGACTTAACTAGTTGATTAATGAGCTAGGCAGCTGGTCAGCCAGGTGAATAAACTAGCTGACATAATTAGTTATCCTGCTGGCTAACAAGCTCGTTTAACTAACTCTCTACCTGTATATAAACCTGGCTAGCCAGCTGACTTAACTAGCTGACTTAATTATCTAGCCAGCTGGCTAGCCAACTGACTTAACTAGGTCACTAACTAGCTAGCCAGCTGGCTAGTCAGCTGACTTAACTAGCTGTTTTAACTAGCTGGCCTGCTTTCCAGCCAATTGAATTAACTTGCTTGCTCCACAGCTAGCCAGCTGGATATCCAGCTGAATTAACTAGGTGACTTATCTTGCTAGCAAGCTGTCAAATGAGCTGAATTAACTGGCAAGCTACCTAGCTAGCCAACCGGCTAGTCAGCTGACTTAACTTGGTCACTTAACTGTCTAGTCAGCTGGCTAGACAGCTGACATCACTAGTTAGCTACCTAGCTAGTGTGCTGGCTTACCAGCTGACTTAGCTAGCTGAATTAACTAGCTAGCCACTTGGATAGCCAGTTGATTTAGTTGCCTAGCTAGCTAGGCAACTGGTTATACAGCAAACTTAATTAGCTAGCTCCCTAGCTACACAGGTGAATAGCCAACTGACTCATCTAGCTGACATAACCAGACACCAGATGGCTAGCCAGCTGACTTAACTAGCTACCTACATACATAACCGGCTGGCTTGTCAGCTGACTTTACCTAACTACCTAGCTAAGCTGCAGGCCAACGAGCTGGCTTAACTAGGTGACATAATTAGCTAGCTAGCTGGATAGCCAGCTGACTTAATTAGCTAGCTATCCTGCTAGGCAGCTGGCTAGCCTGCTGACTTAACTCGATGACTTAACTAGCTAGCAAGCTGACTTAACTAGCTGACTTAACTAGCTATCTACCTAGCTAGCCAGCTGACAACTAGCTGATTTAACAAGATAGCTTCCTAGCTAGGTATCATATAGCTAGCTGAAATAGCTAGCTGACTTATCAAGCTAGCTAGCTGATATACATAGCTTAACTTAACTAGCTACCTTCCTAGCTAGCCAGCGGACTTAACTAGCTGAAATAACTAGTAAGCCAACTGGCTACCCATCTGATGTAACTATCTTTTTAGCCAGCTAGCCAGCTGTCTAGACAACTGACTTAATGAGCTGACTTCACTAGCTAGCCAGCTGGTTAGCCAGC
>NW_007071299.1:0-1774 GCF_000164805.1 Carlito syrichta | reverse complement strand
CTAGTGAGCCAGCTGGCTAGCCAGCTGACTTAACTATTTAGCCAGTGGTCTAGACAGCTAACTTTACTATCTAGCTACCTAGTTAGCCAGCTGTCTATCCAGCTGACTTAACTAGGTGACATAACTAGCTAGCCAGCTGGCTAGCAGGTTGACATAACTGCCTAGCTACCTAGCTAACCAGCTGGATAGCCAGCTGACTTAATAAAATAGCTACCTACGTAGCCCGCTGGTTTGCCAGCTGACTTATCTACGTAGCTAAATAGCTAACCAGCTGGCTAGTGAGTTGATTTAACTAGGTTATTTAACTAGCTATTTAACTGGCTAGCCAGCTGACTTAACTAGATAACTACCCAGCAAGGCAGTTGGCTAGACAGTTGACTTAACTTGCTGACTTAACAAGGTAGCAAACTGAGTTAACTAGCTAGCTACCTAGCTAGCCATCTAGCCAGGCAACTGACTTAACTAGCTGACTTAACTAGCTTGCTAGCTGACATGACTAGCTGACTTGTGTAGTTAAAATCTTTGCTAGCCAGCTGACTTGACTAGATGAAATAAATAGCTAGCCATCTGACTTAACTAACTTTTTAACTAGGTAACAAGGTGGCTAGCCTACTGACTTAATGAGCTGACTTAATCAGCTAGTCAGCTGGTTGCCAGGTGACTTAACTAGCTGATTTAACCAGCAAATCAGCTGGCTAGCCAGCTGCCTTAAATAGCTGGCTACCAATCTAGACACCTGGCTAGCCAGCTTATTTACCCAGCTGAATTTAGGTAGCAAGCTGGCTAGCCAGTTCACTTAACTAGCTAGCTACCTACCTAGCCAGGTGGCAAGTGTGCTGACTTAACTAGCTGTCTGGAACAGCTAGCCTGCTGGCTAGCAAACTGACTTATATAGCTAGCTACCTACCTAGCCAGTTGGCCAGATAGCTGACTAAACTAGCTGACTTAACCAGCTACCCAGTTGGCTAGCCAACAGAGTTAACTCACTGACATCACTACCCAGGTAGCTATCTAGCTGAATTATCTAGCTAGATACCTACATTGCCAGTTGACTTGCCAGCTCTCTTAACTAGCCTAATTAACCAGCTAGCAAGCTGGCTTACCAACTGACATAACTGGCTCGTTACCTAGTAGCCAGCTGGCTAGCCAGTTGACTTAACTAGCTGACTTAACTAGCTAACTACCTAGCTAGCCAGCTGACTTAAATTGTTAGCCAACTAACTAGCTACCTAGCTAGCCAGCTGACTTAAGAAGTTAACTAACTACCTAGCTACCTAACTAACAAGCTGTCTTAAATAGTTAGCTGCCTAGCTAGCTAGCTGACTTAACCAGATGGCTATGTAGTTAGGTTAATTGTTATCTAACATGCTAGCTAGCTGACTTAATAATCTGACTTAACTCGTTAGCTAATGGGCTAGCTAGCTGACTCAACCAGCTGACTTAACTCATTAGCTAACTAACTAGCTAGCTGACTAATCCAGCTGACTTAACTGGTTAGCTAACTAGCTAGCTAGCCTACTCAACTAACTGACACAACCCGTTTGCTAACTAGCTAGCCTGCTGATTCAACCAGCTGACTTAACCCATTAGTTAACTAGCAAACTACCTGACTCAACCTGCTTACTTAACCCATTAGCTAACTACCTAGCTAGCTGTCTTAACAGGTGACTAAATTAGAAGCTGACTTAACTAGCTGACTTAGCTAGCTGATTTAACTTAGCTATTTGGCTTAACTGGCTGACTTAACAAGTAGCTAGTTGACATAACTACCTGA
>NW_007071297.1:0-361 GCF_000164805.1 Carlito syrichta | reverse complement strand
TGATTCTTTTTAATGACTACATGGTATAAATAATTGACAATTTATTCAGCCATATGCCATTGTTGAGTAGTCAGTTTATTTCCAGGGTTTGATGGTTGGTTTTTGTTGTTGTTGTTGTTGTTGTTGTTGTTAGTATTGCTACATTAAACATTCTTATAGAGGTGATATCTATGAGTAGATTTCCTGGAATGAAGTTATTATATTAAAAATTAAATGTATATATGCTTCTAGCTGTTATAATGAAATATTTCAAACATATAATGAACCCTGTTTTCCAGTTTCAGCAGTTATCAATTCATGACCAATCTGGTTTCATTTAATCCCCTACCCATTTCCCCACCACTCATAGAAACTCATATGG
>NW_007071296.1:0-378 GCF_000164805.1 Carlito syrichta | reverse complement strand
ATTAGGGGTGAAAGTTGAGCCATTGAGATAAGGAAGGTGGGCGTTTATGGGCAGCAATGAGAAAGGAGGATGAATAAGAGTAGTAGGAAAAAGGGTATGATTATTATTAAAGGAATGATCAGATTGAGGGTTATTATATGGAAATTTGGTTATGTGGAGTTTTCCTGGGTGGAGGGCAGAGAGGGGGAACGACTGATGTGGGATATTCGAAGTTTGAGAGGATGACCCGGTACTGTGGAACAAGAAAGGGTCGGCGTTTCTGTGGAGGGAAGAAGAGGAGATATTTTAGCTGGCTTGAGGCAGGAAATGTGGATCCAGGGGGGTGAGCTGTCCTTTGTCTATGAGCAGCTTGGCTGCCGTGGGAGTGGAGAGAATTAT
>NW_007071295.1:0-362 GCF_000164805.1 Carlito syrichta | reverse complement strand
TAGGGTCCAGGGTGTGTGAAAAAGACGTGTCTGAGCACCTTAGACAGGCGTGAGGGCACAGAGAGAGACGCTCACCCCATGGAAACCCATGGAAGCCGAGGGCAGGTCGGGTCAGCGGGGGGAACCGTGGCCGTGATGCCCTCCCTGCGGCATGCTCGGCTCAGGGAGCAGGATATGTCCCCGTATTAGGTCAGCTCTCCTCCTCTGCTAAGTTCAGGTCACACGTGACTGGACTCCGCTCATGGCTCTGAAAAAAGAGCCGTGTGAGGCCCCTGGGTGGCGCCATCAACACCCCTGGGTGGCCCTGCCCCGGCCTGCCCTCCCCTGCAGCACCCTCAGGCTCCACCCTCCTCCCACTGGAC
>NW_007071294.1:0-537 GCF_000164805.1 Carlito syrichta | reverse complement strand
TGCCAGCTGACTTAACTACCAATCAAACTAGCTAATAAGCTGGCTATTGAGCTGACTTAATTAGGTTACTTATTAACCTAGCTAATTGGCTAGCCAGCTGATTTAACTTGCTAGCTACCTAGCCAAGCAGTTAGGTAGCCAACTGACAACTCGCTGACTTAACGAGCTAGCAAGCTGACTTAACTAACTGACTTAACAAGCTAGATACCATGCTAACCAGTTGGTTTAACTAGTAACTACCTAGCTGGCTATCTAGCTAGCCAGATTACTTAACTAGCTGACTTAACAACCTAACTAGCTGACATAACTAGCTGACATATATAGCTAGCTTCCTAGCTAGCCAGATGAATTAACTAGCGGAAATAATAGGCTAGCCAGATGGCTATCCATCTGACTTAACTAGCTTTTTAACTAGCTAACCAACTGGACAGCCAACTGACTTAATGAGCTGAATTAACTAGCCAGTCAGCTGGTTGACAGCTGACTTAACTAGCTGTCTTATCCAGTTAGTCACCTGGCTAGCCATCTGACTTAACT
>NW_007071293.1:0-462 GCF_000164805.1 Carlito syrichta | reverse complement strand
GATATTAGCTTTCAAGCAGTTGATTAAAAATCTTTCTACATTTTGAGCAGAAGAGAAAATGTTTGATTCTTCCTTGTGGTGATTATTTTTAGTGTCTCGTTGCATCAGCTCACTGGCCCACTCCACTTCAAATGCAGCAGCTGGAGTTAAAAGTACTGCTTTTAGTTGGGCTTGGTGGCTCAGCCTGTAATCCTGCGCCTTTGGAAGGCTGAGATGAGTGGATTGCCTGAGCCCGCGGGTTCGAGACCCGACTGGGCAGGCAAGACCTCATTTCTACAATAAATAAAAAAATTAGCCGGGCATGGTAGTGCACGCCTGTAATTCTAGCTACTCGGAAGGCTGAGGCAGAAGGATCGCCGGAGCCCAGCAGGTCAAGGCTGCGGTGGCTGGGAGTGGCCACTAAACTCCAGTCTGGGCGACAGAGTGAGACTCCAACTCAAAAAAAAAAAAAAAAAAAAAAAA
>NW_007071292.1:0-362 GCF_000164805.1 Carlito syrichta | reverse complement strand
CACTCTCCTTCATTCCATTCCTCTTCATTATATTCCTTTCTTTCCATTCGTTTCCACTCTCCTGCATTCCATTGTCTTACTTTTCTCTCCATATTATTCATTTCCATTCCATTTCTCTATATTCCATTACATCTTTTTAAATGTCTTTCCATTCCTTACCTTTGGATGCCTCTGCATTCCATTCCATTCCACCCCATTCCATTCCATTCCTCTCCATTCTACTCCTCTACATTCCATTCCATTCCACTCCATTCCATTCCATTCCATTCCATTCCTCTCCAACCCATTCCACTGTTTCTTTTCCACTCCTTTCCTCTCCCTTCCATTGAATTCCATTCCGTTCCTATGCATTCAATTTCTCT
>NW_007071291.1:0-471 GCF_000164805.1 Carlito syrichta | reverse complement strand
CAGTACAGGACTGTCGGCTCCTGTGAGCAAAGCTTGAACATTAACCCTGGGCTTATTCATTCACTTGGGCGGAGAAACAACGTCTGGATTGGTTTGAGGTAACTCTTTGGAATAGCCACTTGTTGGAAAGTCTTCTAAGGTAGCAACCCTGTTTCCAAAATTTCCAGATATTCCATTAAGATTAAAAAGGATTGCTAATCAAACACATTATTGAAAATTGTAGCTGGGCTCAGTGGCTCAGCCTGTAATCCTAGCACTTTGGGAGGCTGAGGCGAGTGGATTGCCTGAGCCCGCGGGTTTGAGACCAGCCTGGGAAACGTGGCGAAACCTCGTCTCTACAATAAATAAAAAATTTAGCTGGTGTGGTAGCGTGTGCCTGTAGTTCCAGCTACTTGGAAGGCTGAGGTGGAAGGATTGCCGGAGCCCAGCAGGTTGACACTGGAGTGGCCGTGAGTGTGCCACTGCACTCCA
>NW_007071290.1:0-362 GCF_000164805.1 Carlito syrichta | reverse complement strand
TTAACTACCTGAATTAAATAGTTAGCTAACTATTTACCTAGCTGAATAACTAGCTGCTTTTATAATCATCTAGCTAGTTAGGTAGCAGACTTAAGTAGGCGATTTAAATAGTCAGATAAGTGGTGAGCTAGCTGACTTAGCTAGTTTTTAGCTAGATAGCTGGTTAGATAGCTGAATTAGTAAGCTGACTTAACTAGTTGGCTAATGAGATAGCTAGCTGACTTAAGTTGGTTAACAAGTTAGCCAACTGTTTTATCTAGTTAGTAAACGAGTTAACTAGCTGAATTAACTAGTTGGTTATTGAGTTATCTAGGTGAATTAACTTGTGGGCTGACGAGTTGGCCAATAACTTAGATTGTTTA
>NW_007071289.1:0-650 GCF_000164805.1 Carlito syrichta | reverse complement strand
TTCCCTGTTGTGCGCCTTTAAGGGTCCTCCTTTAGGACAAGGCGCCCACCCAGGACCCCAGCATGCCACCAGAGCCACAGTGCAAATGGGTCCAGGTTCGCTCTCGGCCCCATCCACACTCACACAGGCTCACGGGAGACAGGCATGTGTCCAAAAAGAGACACCAGTTTGGGTCTCTTTTCCCTCTAGTCCTCTCCTCCTGCCCTCAGTTTGGGCCAGAGATGCCCATGTGGAAAGCGCTGACGCCTACACAGGTGCCCGGCCCGGCCGGGCCCGGTCTGCACGGCTCCGTCCGCGGAGCGACTGCCAGAGCCCCGACGGTTCCGCACCTCGCGGGCCTGGTCTCCAGCCTTGAACTTAGGGACCCGGTGTTTCCCCGGGGTCCCCTTCCTGGGTCTGACTGGAGTGTCTGGCTGTTGAAGGCCAGCGTGGGCACCGGGGTGCGCCGGGGCCTGGGGCTCGTGACCGTCTGGAGGGGCCGGCGGGGGAATCTTTCCGAACTGACCTCCGGGCTCACACCGCGGTGCGTCCGCTCCCGAACTCTGAACCCAGCCGTTTCTTCTGCAGGTAAAGGCAACTACTGGACCCTGGACCCAAACTGCGAGAAGATGTTCGACAACGGGAACTTCCGAAGGAAGAGGAAGCGGAGA
>NW_007071288.1:0-399 GCF_000164805.1 Carlito syrichta | reverse complement strand
TGGAAATGGAGGTATGGAATGGAATGGAATGGAATGGAAAGGAATGGAATGAAATGGAGGGGAATGAAAAGGAATGGAGAGGAATGGAATGGAGAGGGATGGATGGAAAAAATGGAATGGAAAAGAATGGAATGGATAGGAATGGAATGGAATCGAATCGAATGGAGTGAAATGGAATGGAATGGAGAGGATTGGAATGGAAGGGCATGGAGAGAAATGGAATAGAGAGGTATGGAATGGAGTGGAGTGTAATGGAATTGAGAGGAATGGAATGGAATGGAACAGAGAGGAATGTAATGGAATGCAATGGAGAGGAATGGAAAGGAGAGGTATGGAATGGAATGGAAACGAATGGAATGGAATAGAGGGGAATGGAATGGAATGGAGAGGAATGGAATG
>NW_007071287.1:0-364 GCF_000164805.1 Carlito syrichta | reverse complement strand
TGACCATAACCAGCTAATTTTTTGATTTATTATAGAGACGAGGTCTCAGCATGTTGCCCAGGCTGGTCTCGAACCCGCAAGTTCAGGCAATCGTCTCGCCTCTGCCTCCCAAAGTGCTGGGATTACAGACTGAGCCATCGTGCCCAGCCTATTTTTATTTAATTTTTTTTTTGGAGTCTCACTCACAGCCACCCACTGTCGACCTCTGGGCTCAGGTGATCTTTCCACCTCAGCCTTCCAAGTAGCCAGAACTAGAAGCATGTGTGCCACCACGCCTGGCTTATTTATTTATTTATTTGTTTAATTATTTATTTATTTATTTTAGAGATGAGGTCTCACCAAGTTGCCCAGACTGTTCTTAAAC
>NW_007071286.1:0-630 GCF_000164805.1 Carlito syrichta | reverse complement strand
GCCACCATGCCCGGCTAATTTTTGATTTATTGTAGAGATGAGGTCTCGTCAAGTTGCCCAGGTGGGTCTCGAACCCACGGGCTCAGGCCGTCCACTCACCTCAACCTCCCAAAGGTGCGGGATTACAGGCTGAGCCACTGAGTTAGGCTTATTTTTTATTTGATTGCAGAGACGAAGTCTCGTCAAGTTGCCTGGGCGGGTCTCGAACCCGCGGGCTCAGGCAATCCACTTGCCCCGGCCTCCCAAAGTGCCGGGATGACAGGCGCGAGGCACCCCACCCTGGGTGAGATTGGGTGAATTTTGACGCGGTGCCCCCGCCCCGAGTGCTGAGGGCTGGGCATGCCAGGGGCCGGGGGAGTGTCCAGTTGGCCTCGGAGGGCCTCAGCCCACAGGAGTCCCACGAGGTGGTCTGGCCTGGAAGCCTGGCAGGGTCGGGGCGGCTGCGCCCATTTCAGGGCTTGGGAAACAGAGGGGGCAGACTCGGGGTCTCCTCAGTCCCCTGGTGCCCACCCTGGAGGGTCTGGAGAGCTGAGCCCGCAGGTCCGTGTTTGATCCCCGCTCGCCCTGCGCTGAAAATGGCAGCCCCGGCCAGGCTCGGTGGCTCAGCCTGTCACCCCGCACCGTGGGAGG
>NW_007071285.1:0-365 GCF_000164805.1 Carlito syrichta | reverse complement strand
GTTCCTCTGAATTCCATTCCTTTCCATTTCACTCCAATCCATTACATTTAACTCCATTCCAGTCCATTGCACTTCACTCAATATAAATGCTCTCCATTCCGTTCCATTACATTACATTCCTGTTGCCCCATTTCATTCTTATCCATTTCACTCCATTCCATTCCATTCCTCTCCATTTTATTCCATTCCTCCCCATTCCATTCCTCTCCATTCCATTCCATTCCATTCCTCTCCATTCCACTCCATTCCATTCCTCTTCATTCCTTTCATTCCTCTCCATTCCATTCGTCTCCATTCCAATCCTCTCCATTCAATTCCATTCCATTGTTCTCCATTCCATTCCTCTCCATTCCTTTCCATTCCCT
>NW_007071284.1:0-431 GCF_000164805.1 Carlito syrichta | reverse complement strand
TTCCGTGCAATTCTTCGCACCTTTCTCACTGCACCGGATCGCATGCCAGACACCCACACCTGGCGGGCCTGAGCTCACATTCTGGAGGCCCCTGCTGGGAGTACGACCTAACACTGGGCAAATTGGCAAGAGCTCGTCTCTGCAATAAGTCAAAAAATTAGCTGGGTGTCGTGGTGCATGCCTGTGGTTCCAGCTACGCGGAAGGCTGAGGTGGAAGGATTGCCTGAGCCAGCAGGTCGAGGCTGCAGTGGCTGTGAGCGTGCTGCTGCACTCCAGCCTGGGCAACACAGTGAGACCCAGACTCTCACACACACACACACACACACACACACACACTGCTGCACTCCAGCCTGGGCAACACAGTGAGACCCAGACTCTCACACACACACACACACACACACACACACTGCACTCCAGCCTGGGCAACACAG
>NW_007071283.1:0-501 GCF_000164805.1 Carlito syrichta | reverse complement strand
GCTGGGGGCAGGGCAGGGTCTGGGGGTGCACGGCAGGGCTCAGGGCTCGGGGCTCAGGGCCCGGGGTCTGGGCGTGTAGGGCGGAGTCCGGGTCCGGGTGCAGGCCAGGGTCCAGGGTCCGAGGGCGCAGGGCGGAGGCCGGCGTCGTAGGGAGGCATCCTCTACCCGCGCCCCCGCCCCGGGTCACGACCCGGGCACCGCCGAGGGGCTTGCGGGCCAGGACGCCCCTCCCCAGCGTGATGCCACCGTCGTCCTCCTGGTCTCGCAGCGGCGAGCCCCGCGTTTTCCTGCAAGCGTGGGCTTTGCTTGGGGCCGGGGCAGCACTGTCTTCCCAGGAAGAGCCGGGCGGCCCGCGTGTCGGCCGCCCGTGAGCCCTGATTCGCGCTCACGCCCGCGAGTGCGATGACTCACTCCCCGAGGGGGCCGGGGGGTCGGAGGAGCCTTTGGGGTGTGGGGTGGCCTCGAGGCCCGCCTCGACAGGGAGCTGCTCTCTGCCGCGCG
>NW_007071282.1:0-605 GCF_000164805.1 Carlito syrichta | reverse complement strand
TGTTGAACAAGAGGGGTGAGAGTGGGCAACCTTGTCTTGTTCCAGTTTTCAGGGGAAATGTTTCCAGTTTCTGTCTGTTTAGCAATATGTTAGCTGTGGCTTTATCATAGATGGTACTTACTATTTTGAGGTATGTTACTTCTATACCTAGGTGTTCGAGGGTTTTTATCAAGAAGGGATGCTGGATTTTATCAAAAACTTTTTCTGCATCTAATGAGATAATCATGTGGTTCTGGTTTTTACATCTGTTGATGTATTTAATGACATTTATGGTCTTGCAAACGTTGAACCAGCCCTGAATCCTGGGGATAAAGCCTACTTGGTCATGGTGGATGATTTTTGAGTGTGTTTTTGGATCCGATTTGCTAGAATCTTGTTGAGGATTTTTGCATCTATGTTCATAAGGGATATTGACCTGTACTTCTCTCTTTTTTTTTTTTTGAATTGGAGTGTCACTCAGTCGCCCAGACTGGAGTGCAGTGCCGCTCCCGGCCACTGCAGCCTCGACTTACTGGGCTCCGGCGATCTTTCTGCCTCAGCCTTCTAAGTAGCTGGAACTACAGGTGCACGCTACCACACCCGGCTAATTTTTGATTTATTGTAGA
>NW_007071281.1:0-627 GCF_000164805.1 Carlito syrichta | reverse complement strand
AAGGATCGCCGGAGCCCAGCAGGTCAAGGCTGCTGTGGCCGGGAGCAGCCACTGCACTCCGGTCTGGGCGACAGAGTGAGACTCCAACTCAAAAAAAAATACAGAAATAAAAAACTCCATCTAAGAAATAAATAATAAACTGACAAGCATGGGAAGCAGAATTGGCCAAGCAGAAGAAAGAACCTCAGAGCTAGAAGACCAAAATATGGAATTAACCCAATCTATTAAAAATAAAGAAAAAAACTTAAGAATAAACTCTCCAAGAGATGTGCGACTTCATCAAGAAGGAAAACCTACATTTGATTGGAATACCTGAAATAGGAAGAGAAACAGAAAACACCTTGGAACAAACATTCCATGAGGTCATTCAAGAAAACTTCCCTCATCTGGCCAGAGAGATGACTATACAAGCACAAGAGATCCAGAGGACCCCTGCAAGACATCTTATGAGAAGACCAACCCCTGGACACATAGTAAATTTGCCAGCCGAGCTCGATGGCTCAGCCTGTAATCCCGCACCTTTGGGAGGCTGAGGTGAGTGGATTGCCTGAGACTGTGGGTTCGAGGCCCGCCTGGGCAGCGAGACCTCATCTCTACAATAAATCAAAAATTAGCTGGGCGTGGTAG
>NW_007071280.1:12084-13400 GCF_000164805.1 Carlito syrichta | reverse complement strand
CCAGAAGCTTGCAAGCGAGGGACCCCTTCAGCCCGGGGCCTCTGAGCCGACCCCAAGGACGCCTGCCACCCCTCGAGGCAGCACCAAGGCCCAGCAGGGCGGAACGGAGATTCCCACACCGGCCAGACCCCAATGAAGGCCCACCGGGCCCTGGCACTCAGCCCCTCTCTCGAGCAGGTGCGGAGACCAGCCCCCACCCCCACGCAGCCCGGAGAGCCCAGACAGGCTGCTTTGGGACCTGCTGGCTGCCGGGCAGGGCTGGGCACCAGGGGCTCCCGCAAGCCAGCCGTGCAGACCTTAAAAAGGGCATCTCAAATTCCGCCTCCTCCTGGAGTGGCGGGCAGGGCACAACTTCCTCAGGGAATCTTGGCTGCCTGCCCAGAGCGCGACCGGGCTCCCATGGACACTGCCGGGCGCGCCCACAGTCGTCTAGGAGGGCAACTCCACACCGTGGCCAGGTCTGTGTGGCTCCCACAGCCAGGAATTCCCGGGCTCAGGAGGACAGAGCCACAGGATGCAGCCCAGGTGGTAGAGGAAAGCAGGGCCGTCCACCGGCCGGGCCAGGCACTGGGCGCCCTGGGTCCCCACGGTAGGCATCCCAAAGCCCACCCAGCACCCACAGAGAAACCTATGCAGCTGCTGCAGGTAGAGGCACCCCCAGCGGTGGGTCCTCCCTCTCAGCCAGCACCCAGGGCACAGGGCAGGCATCACCGCAAAAGCCCTGCCTGGAGCAAGCAGGTTCTGAGGGCTATGGGGACCCCGGTGTGCAAGGCCTCTCGGGCCCAACACCTGCAAGCGGCCCTAGGAGGGGAGGGCGCCGGCCAGCCAGACACAGCTGGGCCCCAGGGGCTTCCTGCACAGCCCTCTCCCCTCTCCCGCCACGGACAAACAGGTTTTATCTGCAGGAAGATCAGCCGGCGCACAGCAGGCCGCCTGGGAAAAGTCGCAGCCCGGCTGGCCAAGCAGAACCCACTGGCTGCTGGCAGCTCTCGGGGGACGCGCCCAGAGCTGCCCCAGCCCACAAGATGGCCGGTGTGGGCAGTGCCACCTGCACCCACCTCTGCTCAGAACTAAGCTCCCTGAGGGTGGCGCCTGAACTCCACCCCCGCATCCGACCCTTTCCAGCGCCCAGGCCTGGTCCTCCTTCAGCTGGGGCTGACAAGCGCCCGTGGAGGCTGCACTCACAGCCCTACAGTCTCCCTCTGCCCCGAGGGCCAACTCCGAATCACAACGCCGCCAGGAGACACTTGCTGTCAGCTGTCAGAGGCGCCACGAATGCCCAGACCCCCACTCTCCCTCCCGCCGTCGGGGCTGAC
>NW_007071280.1:10566-10930 GCF_000164805.1 Carlito syrichta | reverse complement strand
CAGGAACCGACCCAACGGCTCCGAGTTATAGACTCACAAAATGGCGGAGACGCCCGCACACGTCCCCCGCGCGCGCTGCCCATTGGCTCTCACCGCGGCAGGAGGGCGGGGCGAGTCCCGAGCGCCCCCTCCGGCGCCTCCCAGTGGCCAGAGGCCCGCGCGGGGGGCGGGACCAAGGGGAATGGCAGGCGCCTATTGGGGGAGGCGGCCGACCGTCAGGACGGAAGGCGGAAACAGCCTGCGGAGTCGGAGTTGGGGAGAAAGAATGGGAACACGTGACAGCGTGTGAGCCAGTGAGCGAGCTACCGCCTGGCGCGTGGCTTTGCGGGAGGCGCCATCTTGAGAGTGGGTACGTGGCGGGTCA
>NW_007071280.1:8707-10532 GCF_000164805.1 Carlito syrichta | reverse complement strand
AGGCGGCGGGAAGGGTGCTTGGCCCCAGGCTGCTGCCATCTTGCAAGCGGGCAGGGGCCGTCCGCCTGGGGCGTGAGGGCAAAGGGAGGTGCGCCGCCATCTTGGAGTCGGGCGAGAAGCCTGCGAGGCTCCATCTTGCTTGTGGGCACGGGGCCAAAGCCCTGGCTTCCCGGTCGGGGCGGGGGAGGCCGCGGCCGCGTTGCGCCCCACGCACGCCGGGCAGTCCCCACGGCTGGCCGCGGACGCTGCGGGGCGCCGTGACCCCGGGTCCTCCCCGCTGTCCTTTGTTCGTCCCCGAGCAGCGAAGTCCGATGGCCATCCGCTCGGCCGGCTGCAGGATGGGGAAACCGAGACCCGGGCCCCACACGGTGTGCGGCCACCCGCCTGCAGCTGGGGAAACTGAGGCTCAGGCATTGCCCGGTGGACACCCGCCCGTCCTACAGCTGGGGACACTGAGGGCTGGCCATTGCCCAGTAGCACTTGCCTGTCCTACCGTTGGGCAAACTGGGGCCTGGGCATTGCGCGGGGGACACCCACCCACGCACAGCTGGGGAAACGGAGACCCGCGCCCCACACAGTCACCAAGAGGAGCTGGATCCCGCCACCACAGGCTTCCGTCCCAGCAGCGCAGATCCCACGGAGACCTCCACGGAGGCTGGCTGGGTCGACAGGCTGGCAGGGAAGAGGCGAGGGAGCAGGTCGGGGAGGGCAGACAGGGCCAGCCCCTCCACCAGGAGCCTCAGGCATGGGGCCCTGGTGGGGCACCCGGGCTGGCAGACGTCCCTGGACGGCAGGCATTGCGGTGACCTGGGGCTGCGGTCCCCGGGGAAAGGGCTTGTCGAGGGCCTTGCCTGGGGCGGGGGCTGGTGGCATCTTGGCCTGCAGCGCGTGTGGAGGCTGGCTGCCTGGCCAGGGCCCAGAGCCTCACAGCCCAGAGGATTCCAGCAGGGATTAGGGGCGGCAGCCGCACGCTGGAGCCCTTTGGCCCAGGTGAGCCCGCACCCTGCGATTCCGCCAGAGGCCACTGGCCAAGCTGCTAATCAGGAATGTCCCGGTGGATTAGGGAGGCCCAGTGTGATCCTGGGATTTGCTCCGGGACTCACTCCCCTCGTGGCCTCCGGGCCAGCTGCAAAGTCTACCCCGGGGCCTGGGCACTGCATCCTCACAGCCAGCAGACGGGGGCAGGTCCAGCCTGGGGCGGACGCCAGGCGCTGTGCACAGGGCTAGCCCGTCAGAGGCATGTCAAGGCCCACTTCTGATCAGGGCCTCCTGAGCTCCTGTCCTGCTGGGAGGAAAAAGCTGAGGGTGCTGGCCCCCGGCTGGTCCCGTGCCCCAGCCCGCTGCCCGGGCTTTCCTATTTGTAGAGACAGGATCTTGCTATGTTGCCCAGGCTGGCCTTGAACTCCTGGCCTCAAGCGATCCCAAGTACTGGGATTATAGGTGTGAGCCACCGTGCCTAGCCTGTAATCCCAGCATTTTGGGAGGCCAAAGCAGGAGGATCACTTGAGCACAGGAGGCTGAGGCTGCGGTGAGCTATGATGGTGCCACTGCACTGCTGCCTGGGCCAGAGTCAGACCCCATCTGTAAAAAAGGAAGGAAGGGGGCTGGGTGCGGCAGCTCAACCTGTCACCCCAGCACTTTGGAAGGCCGAGGCGAGAGGATTGCCTGAGCCCGCGGGTTCGAGATTAGTCTGGGCAACTTGGTGAGCCCTCATCTCTACAATAATTAATTAATTAATTAAAATAAAACAACATAAATACAAAAATTTTTTTTTAGTTGGAGTCTCACTCTGTTGCTCAGACTGGAGTGCAGTGGCCACTCCCGG
>NW_007071280.1:4543-8315 GCF_000164805.1 Carlito syrichta | reverse complement strand
AACCGGTAGGCTCAAGCAGTCCTCTCACCTCGGCCTCCCAAAGTGCTGGGATTATAGGTGTGAGCCACCATGCCCCGCCTGTGTCCCTGGATTTATCAGCTAATCTGAGACCATCTCGTCCCAAGACCTTAACTGCATCTTCACAGGCTCCTTTTCGAAGTGAAGTCCTGTCCACAACTGCAGGATTAGGGTGGCGATGCCTCTGCTGGGGCCACGACTCGGCCTGGCACCCCATCTGAAGCCTGGGAATGCCAGCAGAGGCCAGCAGGGCCTGCTCCACGTCACCTCAAACCAAGGCCGGAGGCTTGGGGTTCCCAAGTTGGCTGTCTAGGGCAGGGCATGGTGACTCATGTCCCAGCACTTTGGGAGGCTGAGGGGAGAGGATCACTTGAGGCCAGGAGGTCGCATCCAGTCTGGGCAACATAGTAAGATGCCGCCTCTACAAAAAATAAAATTTTAAAAATTAAAAAAAGAAAAGCCGGACTCAGTGGCTCAGCCTGTAATCCCGCACTTTGGGAGGCTGAGGTGAGTGGATTGCCTGAGCCCACGGGTTCGAGACCCACCCGGGCAACTGGGCGAGACCTCATCTCCACAATAAATCAAAAAAGTAGCCGGGCGTGGTGTCGCGCGCCTGTAGTTCCAGCTACTCGGAAGGCTGAGGCGGAAGCGTCGCCTGAGCCCAGCCGGTCGAGGACAAGGTGGCCGTGAGCATGGGTGACAGAGACTCCGACTCAAAATGAAATCAAACGAAATCCAAAACAAGCAAAAGACCGAGTCAGCTGTCCCCATGCAGGTCCTGGGGCGGGCAGCGGCAGAGGCGCCCCTGGCACCTGACGTGTCTGGGGCGCGTGCCAGCCTGTTTCCTCCCCGCCTCCCACCCAGCAGTGCCCGCCAGTTGCTCCTTCATCAATGATTCACGGTGAGGGAAAGGCTCCCTCGCCTTTGTCCAAGGATCACATCGGTGTCCTTGTTACCGTTTTGAAACCGATACTCTGAGCAGGCAGGTGGGGGGAGAGTGGAGGCACCAGAGGCCTCAAAGCCGCGGAACCTCCAGGATGGGGCCTGCTGGGGCCTCAGGCACCTTTGCAGGTTTGACCAGGGAGATAAGGGCCGTGCCTCAGTTTACCCCTTCATCAAAAGGAGGGGCCAGGACCGGGTTAGTCCTTTCTCCCTTGGGCGGGCTAATATGTTTCAAATTTAAGTGGTTTGGTAGTTTAATCTAAGTATGGATTTTTTTTTCTTTTTTGAGTCGGAGTCTCACTCCGCCACCCAGACTGAAGCGCAGTGGTCGCTCCGGCCACCGCAGCCTCGACCCGCCGGGCTCTGGCGATCCTTCCACCTCAGCCTTCCGAGTGGCCGGAACTACAGGCACGCGCTACCACGCCCAGCTGATTTTTTTTTTTTTTTTTATTGTAGAGATGAGGTCTCGCCAAGTTGCCCAGGCGGGTCTCGAACCCGGAGGCTTAGGCAATCCACTCACCTTGGTCTCCCAAAGCGCTGGGATCACAGACTGAGCCACCGAGCCCGGCCGATTTTTTTTTCGTTTTTGCAGAGGTGGGGTCTTGCTCCATGGCCCAGGCCGGAGTACAGTGGTGCAATCACAGCTGACCACAGCTTCGACCTCATGGCCTCAAGCGATCTTCCTGGCTGGGCCTTTCAAAGTGCTAGGATGACGGAGGTGTGCGGGAGGCTGACTGGTTTCATAGTTTTAGGACATTCATTATTTTGTTTATTGCCTGAATTACAAAAGCGATAGGCCGGGGGCCCAGGGCCTGGCCAGTCACCCAACATATGCCCATTGTCCAGATTTCTCATGAGCTCCCACTGAGGTGGAGGCTGCCCGGAGCTCTGGAGGCCGGGACTCGAGGCTGGAACCCAGACCTCCCTTGCCTCATGATACTCAGAGCAGAATCTGTCTAGGCCTGTGGGTCCTGCCTGGGTGGTCCGCCCTCCAACTGGGCCTGCAGGCTGGGCCCGCCCTCCAACTGGGGCTGGAAGGGTGACCGGCCGGGAGGGGCGCGCCCAGGGGGAGATTCCAGAGGGGCCCAAAGCCCCTTCCCCAGCCTGGCCTAGGCCCCGCCCCAAGAGGGGGTCCCTGCAAGGAGGGTCCTGAGGTCCTTGCTCTGAGATGTCACACTCCCCTGAGTCATTTCCACCCAAGACCCCCTCCCGGGGAGGCCAGCCAACCCCCCCACGAGGCCTCAGGCCACACACTCGCCCAGGGAGACCAGCCTCCCTCCCACACCCACAAGGCCTCAAGCCAGACCCCCCCAGGGAGACCAGCCTCTCCCCACACTAGACCGCAGGCCAGACATCCCCCACCCCTGGGAGACCAGCCTCCCCCACAGACCCTCCGGTCAGACGCCACCCCTCCCCCATCAGGCCTCAGGCCGCAGGAAAAGCCTCAGGTCACGGCCAGACCCACACTCCCCCCCTCAGTGGCAGGCTCCCAGCAGGGTGCCCTCCCCTCCTACCCAGCCCAGCCACACCCAGAGCTCAGCTGGGCTGGCCCCTCCCAGGAGGTTTTCCTGTCTAGCCCCCTAGCCTTCCCCTGGGAGAAGCTCCCCTTCCTTCTCCAGGAATCCCAGCCAGGGAGGGTGAGTGGGTCTCGGCCTGGGCCGGGGCCTGGTCTTGGCCACTGAGCCAGGAACCCCCAAAGAAGGCCTGGAGGGCAGGCAGGGTGGCCGAGGTCAAAGATGGGCCCGGTCCATCCCGGTCCATACCCGAGAGAAGGGAAGTGCATGTCCACGCTGGAGCTCATAAATGAGGCTGGGCGTGGTGGCTCATACCTGTAATCCCAGGGCTTTGGGAGGCCGAGGCAGGAGGCTCACTTGAGGTCAGTAATTCTGGACCAGCCTGGGCAACACACTGAGACCTTGTTTGTACAAAAGAAGAAGAAAATGCTGGGCACTTTGGCTCAGGCCTGTCAGTCCAGCACTTTGGGAGGCCGAGGCGAGAGGATTGCCTGAGCTCAGGGGTTTGAGACCAGCTTGGGCAACATGGCTAGACTTCGTGTCTACAATACATCAAAAAAATTAGCCGGGCGTGGTGGCACGCCCCTGTAGTTCCAGCTACTTGGAAGGTTGAGACAGAACAATCACCTGAGCCCAGCGGGTCGAAGCTGCGGTGGCCGCGAGCGTGCCACTGCACTCCAGCCTGGATGACAGTGAGACTCCAACTCAAAAATAAAAATAAAAAAGCCACACATGGTGGCATGTGTAGTCCCAGCCACTTGGGAAGCTGAGGTGGGAGGATCAAGGCTGACGTGACCTGCACTCCAGCCTGGGCTGCAGAGCCAGACTCGAAAAAGAAAAAGAAAAACAAAAGGCCACACAGCCTGTGATTCCATTTCTATGAAATGTCAGGAATGGGCAAACCCAGAGACAGGAAGTGGGCTCCGGGTTCCCAGGGGCTGGGGGGTGGGTGACGCCGAGGGGGCTGGGACAGCTCTCCAGGGCGAGGAAATGCTCCAGACTCCAGGATGGTGGTGGTTGCACAACTCTGTCCAACTCTGAAAGCCTTTGAGTCGTGTGTCATATAAATTGCAGCAGATGAAGCTGGTTTTTTTTTTTGGGTTTTTTTTTTTGAGTTGGAGTCTCACTCTGTCGCCCAGACTGGAGTGCAATGGCCGCTCCCGTCCACCGCAGCCTCGACCTGCTGGGCTCCGGCGATCCTCCTGCCTCGGCCTTCCAAGTAGCTGGATCTACAGGCACACGCTACCACACCTGGCTAGTTTTTGATTTATTGTAGAGATGAGGTCTGGCCAAGTTGC
>NW_007071280.1:3224-4147 GCF_000164805.1 Carlito syrichta | reverse complement strand
GAGGCCGAGGTGAGTGGATTGCCTGAGCCCGCGGGTTCGAGACCCGCCTGGGCAACCTGGTGAGACCTCATCTCTACAAAAAAATCAAAAAATTAGCCAGGCGTGGTAGCGTGTGCCTGTACTTCCGGCTACTCGGAAGGCTGAGGCGGAAGGATCGCCGGAGCCCGGCAGGTCGAGGTTGCGGGGGCCGGGAGCGGCCACTGCCCTCCAGTCTGGGCGACAGAGTGAGACTCCAACTCAAAACAACAAAAAGAGTGGATTTTAGCCAGGCTTGGTGGCTCAGCCTGTAATCCCGCACCTTTGGGAGGCTGAAGTGAGTGGATTGCGTGAGCCCGTGGGTTCGAGACGTGCCTGGGCAACTTGGCGAGACCTCATCTCTACAGTAAATCAAAAATTAGCTGGGTGTGGCAGCGCACGCCTACAGTTCCAGCTACTGGAAGGCTGAGGCGGAAGGATCGCCGGAGCCCAGCAGGTCGAGGCTGCAGTGGCCGGGAGCGGCCACTGCACTCCAGTCTGGGCGACAGAGTGAGACTCCAACTCAAAAAAAAAAAGAAAAGAAAAAAGGTGTAGACTCGGCGAGCTGTGAACATGAATGTAGCAAGTTTTACGTGTGTCTGTTTCCCTGGAGTAGCGACTGTGTCCCTTTACTAGGTTTGTGGTAACAAAGCATTGCAGGCTGGGAGGCTGAGACCTCGGATACTTCTTCTCTCTCGGCTCTGGAGCCTGGTGCCTGGGATCAAGGGCTGGTTCCTTCTGAGACGTGAGGGAGGCTGTCCTACGCCCTCTCATTGGCCACCTCCTCCCTGTGTCCCTCCCCATCTTCCCTCCATGGGAGTCTGCCTCTGTGTCCAATTCCTGCCCGGTTTTAATTCTTTTTTTTTTTTTTTTTTTTCGTTCGAGTCTCACTCTGTCGCCCAGACTGG
>NW_007071280.1:893-3204 GCF_000164805.1 Carlito syrichta | reverse complement strand
CCCAGGCGGGTCTCGAACCCGCAGGCTCAGGCAGTCCACTCACCTCAGTCTCCCAAAGGCACGGGATTACAGGCTGAGACACCGAGCCCGGCCTAATTTTTTTGATTTATTTATTTTCTGAGTTGGAGTCTCACTCTGTCACCCAGACTGGAGTGCAGTGGCCACCCCTGGCCACCGCAGCCTCGACCTGCTGGGCTCTGGCGATCCTTCCGCCTCAGGCTTCCAAATAGCTGGAATTACAGGGTACGCTACCACGCCCGGCTGATTTTTGTTTTATTTTGGAGATGAGGTCTCGCCAAGTTGCCCAGGCGGGTTTCGAACCCGCGGGCTCAGGCAGTCCTCTGACTTCGGCCTCTCAAAGTGCTGAGATTATAGGCATGAGCTACTGCACCTGGCTCTTTTCTTTTTTTTTGAGTCGGAGTCTCACTCTCTTGCCCAGGCTGGAGGGCAGCGGCCGCTCCCGGCCACCGCAGCCTCGAACTGCTGGGCTCCGGCGATCCTTCCGCCTCCGCCTTCTGAGTAGCTGGAACTACAGGTGCACGCTACCACGCCCGGCTCGTTTTTGATTTATTGTAGAGACAAGGTCTCACCAAGGTGCCCAGGCTGGTCTCGAACCCCTGAGCTCAGGCAATCCTCTTGCCTCGGCCTCCCAAAGTGCTGAGATTACAGGTGAGCCACCCCGCCTGGCCATGACTGTGTCCCTGAGTTTCCTCAGGTTCTCCTAATATCCTGCCTCGCCCAGGGCCCGTCCAGGGCTCCAGTGTGGTCATCATGTCACCGCCCTGGGCCTCCCCAGGCCGAGACACTTTCTCGGAGGCCTGTGTCCGACATCCTGGATGGCCCTGGGGAAGCAGGTGGGGGCTTGCTAGGCCGCCTAGGTGGTCTGTTTGGGGTTGTCTTCACTGGAGGTCTTGGGAGGAGGGTCCAGAGGGTGAGTGCCTTCTCATCACATCCTGTCAAGGGTCCAAGTCTGTTACAAAGACAAAAATAGAAGCTGGGCGTGGTGGCTCACACCTGTCATCCCGGCACTGGAGGCTGAGGTGGGAGGATCACATGAGGCCAGGAGTTTGAGAGCCGCCAGGGCAGCATAGTGAGACCCTATCTCTCTTTTTTGGTTGTTGTTGGAGACTCACTCTTGTTGCCCAGGCTGGAGTGCAGGGGCACGCTCACAGCTACCAAAGCCTCCATCTGCTGGGCTCCGGCGATCTTTTCACCCCAACTTCCAAGTAGCCAGAACTACAGATGCCAACGCCACACCTGGCTAGGTTTTGTGATTTACTGTAGACACGAGGTCTCACCAAATTGCCCCGGCTGGTCTCGAACCCCTGGGCTGAGGCAATTCTCTCGCCTCGGCCTCCCAAAGTGCTGGGATGACAGGCTGAGCCACCGCTCCTGGCATCTGTCTCTTTTTGTAAAATGCAAAAATTGCCGGGCTCGGTGGCTCAGCCTGTCACCCCAGCACTCTGGGAAGCCGAAGCAAGTGAATTGCCTGAGCCCGCGGGTTCGAGACCAGCCCGGGCAACTTGGCAAGACCTTGTCTCTACAATAAATCAAAAATTAGCCAGGCGTGGTGGTGCACGCCTGTAGTTCTGGCTACTTGGAAGGCTGAGGCGGAAGGATCGTCGGAGCCCAGCGGATCAAGGCTGCGGTGGCCGGGAGCGTGCCACTGCCCTCCAGCCTGGGCAACAGAGACTCCGACTCAAAATAAATAAGTAAATAAAAATAAAGTAAAATGCAATAATAATAACAACATACCAAAAAAAGCTTATTTAAAAGGGCTGGGCCGGGTGTGATGGCTTAAGCCTGCAGTCCCAGCACTTTGGGAGACTGAGGCGAGAGGATTACCTGAGCCCTGGGGTTCGAGACCAGCCTGGGCGACTCGGCGAGACCTCGTCTTCACAATAGATCAAAAAAATAAAACTAGCTGGGCTCGGTGGCTCAGCCTGTAAGCCCGCGCCTTTGGGAGGCTGAGGTAAGTGGATTGCCTGAGCCCGCGGGTTCGAGACCCACCTGGGCAGTGAGACCTCATCTCTACAACAAATCAAAAAATCAGCCGGGCGTGGTAGTGCATGCCTGCAGTTCCGGCTACTTGGAAGGCTGAGGCGGAAGGATCGCCGGAGCCCGGCAGGTCGAGGCTGCGGTGGCTGGGAGCAGCCACTGCACTCCAGTCTGGGCGACAGAGTGAGACTCCAACTCAAAACAGTAAATAAATATAAATAAATAAAACTAAGAAAAAGGGGTGGGCCGGTGGGGGGGGTCTTTCTATCACATGACGCCTTCTGTGCCTGTGGTACAGAGGCTGGGTCTGGCC
>NW_007071280.1:0-873 GCF_000164805.1 Carlito syrichta | reverse complement strand
AAGGCGGAGGCAGAAGGATCGCCGGAGCCCAGCGGGTCGAGGCTGCGGTGGCCGGGAGCGTGCCGCTGCCCTCCAGCCTGGGCGACAGAGTGAGATTCTGACTCAAAAAAACCCCCAAAATTAAAGCAGAAAAGGAAGTGTGGACACGGCCATGCAGAAGAAGAAGAAGCCCATGTAACGGCAGAGGCAGAGGCTGGAGCGCTGCACCCCCCACGGGCAGGACTGGCCCGCCAGGAACCGGGAAGGACCTGCCGAGCCCAGCCTCTGACTCCTGGCTCCAGACTTCCGGTCCCCAGGACTGCCTGAAGCCACCCAGCTCGCAGCCATGGGTCACAGCATCCCAGGAAGCCCGCCGGCCTGTGGACGCTGGTGGAGGCCACTGGGCTCACCCAGCCGTGTCCAGGGAACAGGAGAGGACAGGGCCCTGCCCGCCACGGCCGTGCCTGCAACATTTATTACAAACGAGATGGCTCGGTGTGGGGGAATGTGAGCCGTGTAAGTGATATGGGCCATCTGTCCCATCCAGGTCATGCTGAACCTGCACGGGGGGGCGAGAGGTGGGGGGGATTGGGGCGGCCCACCAGACTCACATCCCCGAGGATGGGCTGGTGCTTGTCTGGGGACACCCTTGTCCCCTGTGGTGTCCGCACCTTGGTGCCTCAATGGCTGGTGTAAGAATAGCTCTTCGTAAGCCGGGCTCGGTGCCTCAGCCTGTCATTCCGCGACTTTGGGAGGCTGAGGCGAGTGGATGGCCTGAGCCCGCGGGTTCGAGAACCGCCTGGGCGGCGAGACCTCATCTCTACAATAAATCAAAAAAATCAGCCAGGCATGGTAGCACATGCCTGTAATTCCAGCTACTCAGAAGGCTGAGGC
>NW_007071279.1:0-601 GCF_000164805.1 Carlito syrichta | reverse complement strand
TGAGCCCACAGGTTCGAGACCAGTCTGGGCAACTTGGCAAGACCTCATCTCTACAATAAAGCAAAAAATTAGCTGGGTGTGGTGGTGCGTGCCTGTAGTTCCAGCTACTTGGAAGGCTGAGGCAGAAGAATGGCCTAAGCCCAGCAGGTCGAGGCTGCGTTGGCCGGGAGCGTGCTACTGCCCTCCAGCCTGGGTGACAGAGTGAGACTTCAACTCAAAAATAAAATAAAATAAAATAGATAGAACCTGATTTCAAATGTCACCAAAAACCTAGGCCCTTTTTAAAGTTTGTTTCTCAAATGTTAGCTCTCAAGTCCCAGGTACGTGGTCCTCCATCGAGGACCTTGGCCTGACACCAGCACTGGGCAAGCCTTATCTTTCTTCAGAAAACGTCCTGTCTGCATCCACCGTTAGATCCAAACAATAGCTAAAATGTAATTTTTTTTTTTGAGCCGAGGTCTCACTCTGTCACCCAGGCTGGAGTACAGTGGCACACTCATGGCCACCGCAGCCTTGACCTGCTGGGCTCAGGCGATTCTTTTGCCTCAGCCTTCCAAGTAGCTGGAACTACAGGCACATGCTACCACACTCGGCTAATTTT
>NW_007071278.1:0-366 GCF_000164805.1 Carlito syrichta | reverse complement strand
CCACCGAGCCCGGCTGCTATATAATATTTATTTATCCTGATGACTCCAGTTCTTTCCTATCTCCTGATGACTCCAGTTCTTTCCTATTGTGAATAGTACTACTTGATGGCTCTCTTATGTGCCTTTTGCTGTTACTGTTATGATGATGATGGTGGTGGTGAAGTAAGAATTGCTCTTTGGTCTATGACATGGAGTGGAACTGCCCGGTCCTAAGGTCTGTCAATGTATTCCACTCTAGGAAATCAGCCAGTCCACTCTTCGATGACGTTGTACCAAATGACACTCCCACTAGCATGTATACAATGACCTTTTGAGCCACAACCTCTTCAACACTCAGTATTGTCAGACTTTTTTTTTTTTTTTTTT
>NW_007071277.1:0-426 GCF_000164805.1 Carlito syrichta | reverse complement strand
AGAGAATGAATCCCCTTTATGGTGTAAAGCATATAATTTGTAACTTGAAGCAACATGACTGACCCACAGGTGACAGTTGCTCCTGCCTCTGGGCCCCTGTCCAGGCTGTTTCCATTGTCCAGAAAGCCCTGCATGGCTGGTGTCTTACTCTTTCTCTTACTCTTTCTCGAGGGCTCAGCTGGTGCCAAACCTGGAGGAAGGCCTGCCCATTCCTGGGTGAGTTAGGGGCCTCTCTGGCTGGGAGCAACATGAGGACAGGGACTCAGTCTCACCATAGTGGTGGCCCTGCCACCCCCACACACCACCCCCATACACTCCGTGCTCAGTGGAGGCTTGTGGCAAGAAAGAATCTGGAAATGAAAGGATACAAAGGCTGACCATTCAGAGAGAGATCCGAGCAAGAAAGCACAGACTCTGGGTGTGGTG
>NW_007071276.1:45748-47073 GCF_000164805.1 Carlito syrichta | reverse complement strand
CTTTCCAGCAGAATTCTACAAGACATTTAAGGAGGAGCTGATTCCAATCCTACTGAAGGTATATCAGGGGATTGAGAAAGATGGAACCCTCCCCAAATCATTTTACGAAGCTAACCTCACATTGATACCCAATCCAGGTAAAGGTCCAACAAAGAAAGAGAACTACAGGCCAATATCTTTGATGAACATAGATGCTAAAATTTTCAACAAGATCCTAGCAAACACATCTCAAAACACATCTCAAAAATGATCCATCATGACCAAGTAGGCTTCATCCCTGAGATGCAAGGCTGGTTCATCATTCGTAAAACCATAAATGTAATTAAATACATCAAGAGATGTAAAAACAGAAATCACATGATTATATCATTAGATGCAGAAAAAGCTTTTGATAAAATCCAGCACCCCTTCTTGATAAAAACTCTCGAACATCTAGGTATGTGGGGAACATACCTCAAAGTAGTAAAAGCCATCTACGAGAAATCCACAGCCAGCATACTTCTAAAGGGACAATAATTGGATCCATTTCCCCTGAAAACTGAAACAAGAAAAGGATGCCCACTCTCACTCCTCCTGTTCAACATAGTATTGGAAGTCTGGCTAGAGCAATCAGAGAAGAGAAGGCAATCAGGGGTATCCAAATAGGAAAAGAGGAAGTCAAATTTCTCTCTTTGCAGATGACATGATCATGTACCTTGAAAACCCAAGAGAATCTGTCAAAAACCTTATACTGATAAAGGCCTTTGGCAAAGTCTCAGTATATAAAATAAATGTGCAAAAGAAAATCACATATCTTTACACCAATAATAAACAAACAGAAACCCAAATAAGAAGCACAATTCCATTCACAATAGCCACAAATAAAATGAAATACCTTGGCTTCTTCCTAACCAGATACGTGAAAGATCTTTACAATGAAAACTACAAAACTCTGCTGAAAGAAATGAAAGATGACACAAACAAGTGGAAAAATATTCCATGCTCATGGATTGGAAGAATCAACATTGTGAAGATGTCCATCTTACCTAAGGCAATCTGCAGGTTCAATGCAATACCTATCAAATTACCAACAACATTCTTCTCCGACCTAGAAAAAACAACACAAGAATTCATACGGAAACACAAAAGACCAAGAATAGCCAGAACAATCTTCAGCAAAAAAAACAAAGCAGGTGGTATCACATTACCAGACTTCAAATTTTACTATAAAGCTTCAATCATCAAAAGAGTTTGGGACTGGTATAGGAACAGGCATATAGATCAATGGAATAGAATTGAGATTCCAGAAGCAAAACTTCAATTTCTCAACCAACTCATCTTTGACA
>NW_007071276.1:13257-45358 GCF_000164805.1 Carlito syrichta | reverse complement strand
CCATTATAAAATGGGCAAAAGATATGAACAGACACTTCACAAAGGAAGACATCCAAGCAGGCAACAGACACATGAAGAAGTGTTCAACCTCCCTAATCATCAGGGAGATGCAAATCAAAACCACACTGAGATACATTATATCATCTTTTGAAGAGAAAGCATTACATCTGATACCACTCACATTCAAAAGAAGTCTCAGAGGAGGGTTCTGACATTGTTCAAAGTTGACTCAAGCTGCCTAGGTAGGTATGGTGTTCTTAGAATGAGTACCTAATACATGGACTGAAAATACAGATACAGGTGTTCACAGGTTCTTAACACCACATTTAGATTCACAAATAATCTGTTTTGATCAAATTTGTGAATCTTCTTGACCAATTCAGTAGAATCTGAAGTTAGATTAAGGCAAACACAAGGAAATACCTTTCTCCCCCAAACTTGCAACCCAATTAAAAGGAGAAACCAGTCAAGAACATTGTGATTATATTATTGCCTCTCTCTGTGGTAATGGTGATTTCCAAAATAGAACCAAAGTGTGATAGACTCTCAGTGCCTAACTCTGGCCCACAGTGAGACCTGGGTAGCAGTCCCTGGCATGGGAGGTTCCCACATGGGGAAACACCTGAGTCTGCACAGCTATGAATAGGATCGCTGCAGGGTCTGGGGTGGGCAGGGCCAGCTCCTTCCTGAGCCTCAGCAACAGGAGAGGTTCTGCTCTTTGTTTGGGGAGGAGAGATCATGGTTGGCAAGGAACAACCCTACTCTACTGATGTTCTTGGTATATGAATAGAAACAAAAGAACATAAAAAACACGTGGTCTTACTCTAGATTTAACAATTCATCAAGTGAAAAGAAGCTGTGTCAGGGACTCTCCAGAATTAAGGCATAATGCATTTAGGATGAATGTGGACACCACAATTTTTTGTAGAGTGCAAGTTTGCTTCTTTATGCCATCTGAGAAAATCAAGTAAATATGTTTTCATGTATAAAAATCCATAAACAATGTTTTTGCCTTGAGAATGCACCTCCTACCTTTCCAACTACAGGGAGCCCAATGGACCCAGCACCCTGTGCTCCTCTCTGACATTGTTCACCTGGTTTGTGACAAAGACACACATCCTGGGAGCTCACCCAGACAATGACTGAATACAGGTAATCTAACTAAGGCATAGGTGCTGTTGGTATACATGGGATATTCTTGATTTGCAACTGTGGCTCAAGGAGGCACTGGTGAACATGCCAGACTTGGCTTGGGTCATTGGGTAGACAGGAAGCATCAACAATCTCCCCCCCGTTCTCCTTCCCTGATTTTCAGATTTGGGTTCTGGGCTCATGATGTCTGCAGCCTCACTCAGCCTCCTGTATAATTCTTTGCTTCCATTAGAGACACCTGACTTAGGGATGTACGAGAATGTTTTCTCCCGTATTAACAGAATTTTCTAATCCAGTGGTAGGCACAGAATCATAAACATAGAGATGTCCTGGAAGAAACAGATGCCAAGGAAGTCACAGCACTGACAGGAAAGCAGCCCTCAAACTCCATCTGCACTTTCCTCTGGGACTGCCCCAGTTTCTGTGGTCCTGAGCACCTCCTGCAGCCTTATTTGACAAATATCTAGGAAATGCTCTTTTAGACATTAGTGTAGGCAAATTATTTATATAATAGAGCCATAGAAACCTTCAATTTTGTAAGAGAAGATGAACACTCTTCCATGTGCCAAGTACTCTTTTTTTGCTGGATTTTTTGTACTTGTCTGAAGCAAGAGACGAGGAAAGGCGCAGATCTGGCATTGACCAGTTGACAAACCACCTCTCTGTACACCCCTTTCATCTGTAACACAATCACAACCAAGAGTGCTACTTGTCCAAACTGGAAAAGTCAAGGCCAACACTGACTTTGTTGTTATAGCATTACTCAAGGAGTATTGCTGGATGTGAACTAAAAATGAAGGATTGAAAGTTGTATTGAATTTCTGTTCCATGTTAACTCTTTCCATTAAAAAATGACAAAAGAGGTTACAAAATGTAACAATAATAGGTAGAGGGGAAGACTTGGATTCAGCCAGGAATCATCAGGATGTGAAAGGAAACCCTGGCCTCTGTCTGGTCTGTAGCTGAGCTGGTTCTCCAGAGACCTCTGGTGTCCTGGCTGCCCCTGCAGGGTGGTGTGTTTCTTGGTTAACACTGACAGTCCCTCACAGTGTCTCTTGTACAGTTAAACAAAATCATGTGATCAGCTTTCATATTGGTATATTAAGAGAGATTGTGCTTACAGGGTTGTAGGATTGATGGTGGTAATTGTAAATATTCTTTGTACTGATGGAGAATACAATTGCATCTTTCCAAATTGGATTACTTACTGTTGACACACACTACAGCCCTCACCTTGGATCCTGGTGAATCCAGCTCACACTGCAGTCAGTGAAGGTGGATCTACAGGCTTTGTAGGAGAGATTCAGATAATCCCAATAAACATAGAGAGGTTCCAGGAGAAACAGATGCCAAGGAAGCCACAGCACTGATAAGAAAGCAGCCCTCCAAAAGCTGAACTTCATACAGGATGTAAATTGAGAACAGCTTTAAGTAGAACCATCAAAGTTGAGACTGATGCAGGAGGGACATTAGCTTTGAGCATAATGAGAAGTTAACCTATATCATCACAGGCCCCATGGTGTGGACACTGGGGAAGGACACAGCCACAGGGATCCTTACTAGGACCTTCAGGGACAGGAGAAGAACAGCTTTTCACAAGCAGGAGTGGGACTGCGTCTGCATGTATTGTGCCCTGTGGACACTTTGGCACTGCCCAGCTCATCCATCTCCTACCTCTGGATTCCTGGTAAGATCAGTTCAATGGGCTCCTGGACTAGATGCCCAGACTGACTACCCATTTGTCTACTGTGGAAATCGTGTGAACCTTATGGTATGAAATGTTACCACCAAAGAAATGCAGTGAAGGCACAAATGGAAACTTGCACAGAGGAAATGATTATTCGATTCTAGTCTGTGCCTTGTTCAGGGCTTTGGTCCACTGTCCTCTCTAAGAAAGAAACGTGTTTGATTAGAAAGAGAAGGGTTACAGGTCTGTGTATCGAGGACTGGATTATACCATTCCAAGTGCCATGACCTCAGGCTGTCTCATGTTCCACAGCATCCCAGGTCAGGACACTCCAAGATATCTCTCTTTCCACCCTCTGGGCAGTGTGGGAAGTGGGTGGAGAAGATTCCCTGTGTTTGGGAGGAGGATCTGAGGATTCCAGATGACAATGCAATGACCTGCCCTTCGGGCTGCTGCTGTTGTCTCACCTCCTGCAGTGACAGTTGTTCCTAGGGATAGCAAGTCCTCATGACTTACTATCCAACAATACTCTTTCAGTAATGTTAGACAGGCCACCTGGAAGAATCCCCACATGTGAAATAATTACTACTGAGATCCCATCTGATGCCACTATGAAGGGAATACTCAAGTGCTCAGCATAACTTGATCTCAAAAACATTTACCAGGCTAATGGAGAGATATGTGAAGATTCTAGAAAAAGTGATAAACCAAATATAAATTTAAGTAAAATATAATACACTGCCAAAAAGTGTTGCTTATGCAGGCAATTTTAAAGTGATTGAAAATTCAAAATACAATAAAGTCAATTCTACTATGTAAAATTATTATAATCATACAACAAAAAACAGGCTTGATTAACCAAAGAAAAATTGTGTGCCCATAGAAGATGTCAGAATTAATGATACGTGGTTGAACCATCCCATGCAGATGTGAGTGAGACCAGAATGGCTGCCAGCACACAGCGTCTATTCCACATTCTCAATGAGATAGGAGGACATGAATAGACGTTTCTCAAAAGAAGACATACGTGCAGCCAACAGATACATAAAAAAATGCTCAGTCTCACTAATCATCAAAGAAATGCAAGTTAAAACTACATTGATATAATACCTAACTCCAGTTAGGTTAGCCATCGTCAATAACTCAAAAAACAACAGATGCTGGAGAGGATGTGGAGAAAACGGAGCACTTCTACACTGTTGGTGGGAGTACAAACTACTACAGCCTCTGTGGAAAACAGTGTGGTGATTCCTAAAAGTTCTAAAAATTGACCTCCCATATGACTCAGCAATCCCTCTTCTGAGAGTATACCCAGAGAACTCAAATCATTCTACAAAAAAGATACCTGTTCACACAAGTTTATTGCAGCACTATTCATAGTAGCAAAAACATGGAACCAACAGTGCTGCCCATCAAACGTAGACTGGATTTAAAAAATGTGGTATGTCGGAGACCGGCTCCGATCTTTTGAGGGAGGGTTAGGACCCGCACCGGAGAATCTGGATGGAGAGAAGAGACCACTCAGAGGCAGTTCTTCTGGGAACAGTCTGATCAGGACTGAAGCCAACTTTATTCAAGCCTTTTCCAACTTATATACCATTTTCTATACCCTCCAGCATTGTGATAATCACTTGCTGGGGGCGTACAAGTTCCGTGCTTTACAAACCATGCATCACAAGACCATCACAAGATTAACAAGTTCCAAGCAAACAATTCGAACTCCATGATGCCTGACGTGCTTCACAAAACTCACATCAAGGTCACAGGTGCACAATTTCAATACAGTTTGTTCAAAATGTCTTCCATAGTGTTCAATAAATTATTCATATTGTACTCTTTGTTCTAAACCCTGATTAATACAAAAACTTTCTAAGTTAACTCTAGGTTCAATCCAAGTTCACTGACTCCTAATATTTTTTAACGATTGATATTATCAACTTAACACTATACTATAATCTATAAGTTTACTTGAATGACTTAATTTTTATTTATTCCATTAACCTATTATGATTCAACATAGTGCACTGTAATTCTATAATAATTAATTCAAAACTTATTCCTTACCATGACTTATATGAGTTTCATAAATCTAAACTTTAATTTTTATATGATCTAGTGATTGGACTTTAATACTATGCTATATCTTATTAAGCTAATACCTTATCATTAAATCTTATAATTATCATTAACGTATGCTTTTTAAAATCATAACACTATAATTCTCATTCTATTCTAATAAAACTACGACTTTAACCCAAAACTTAAATCTTTTTTCCTAGTATATTAATACATGGCTACATGCAAAATTTCCTATTGTCATATTAGAAGCAAAAACAACACCATTGGGAAAATTTCGGTACACTAATCAAAAGATCTTAAAACTGGCCTACAGGAACAGGAACCAAAGTCATAATCTGAGAAAAGGAAACTCAAAAGCCCAAACAAAACCTAAACGTTTTCCATGAATGCTTATTACTGTTTAAATCTTTTCGATGGAAATCATCTTAAATGTGTGTTTTATCCAAACAAGTCTATTCTAAAAATCAAATAGTAGCTGTCACACTCTTGGATAATGGACTGCACAGTTACCATGACAATGACCACGGGCTGAAGCAAACAGAGTTTTGGCATGTAACGAAACTAGAAAAACGTCCTGCCTGCCTAGAGGCAGGGCAATAAAACTATTATGGTAATTTAGTTTCTAGTCTTAATCCTAGGAGAAACTGCCTTTGGGGACAAGAGCTGACTAACCAGTCTACCAGGAAATAGAAGTTAAAAATATCTGGAAAGAAGTAAAACTTAGAAGGGACAAGGTCATATAAAATAATTCTGCTGTGCAACTTTCCATCAGGTGTACAGAGATTTACTTATAAGTTTTACTGCCATGTATGCATACTGGTCACTAATCACATGCCAATATTATAGGTATAACTGATATCCTATGTCAGAGGCGATCTTCCAGATGGGCCTTTACAGGCCTCAGCCATGTAGCTATAGATGTTGGCTCCCAACAGTGGTAGATATACATGATGTAATATTATGCAGCCATAAAGAAGGAAAATATTATGAGCTTTGCAGCAACTTGGATGGATCTAAATGCTGTAATACTCAATGATCTATCACAGAAGCAAAGAACAGAGTACCACGTGTTCTTACTCATAAGCAGACCCTGATCAATTTTCATAACTACAAGAAATAAATTAGAAGTATTGGAAAACTTCAGGGGATGGGGGTGGGGCACACTTCATCAATAAGGGTAACTGATCTCAAACCAGGTAAAGGAGAACCAAAGTGAGGCCAAAGCTTTACCTGTACAATGATCATTTGTATACCTAACTCTGAACATTACCCTATATCTTAAAAAAAAAAAAACACAACAAAAACTCTTGGTTCAGATAAGATAAGATTGTGTTCACTTTAAAATAAAATGTAGAAGAATTAGTTAGGTATTTTGGTAATATCATCATATACAAAGTATTAAAGGTCAATTAGCATTTTTCTATATATCAGGAAAAATAGATATACTCAGTGATCTATCACAGAAAAAAAGAACAGAGTACCACATGTTCTCACTCATAAGCAGATCCTGAACATTAACCATAAAACTAAGAAAGGGATTGGCAGTAGCAGGATACTGCTGGGGTAGGGATGGGGACACAGCATCAATAAGGGGATCTGATCTCAAACCAGGCAAAGTGGGAACCAAAAGGAGGTCCAAACTTTACCTGCACGATGTCTTTTTGTATACCTAATCCTGAATTATACCCCACATCTTTAAAATGAAATATATGAAAAACCCAAACATTTGAGTTTCTTGTAGATCCTGGATGTTAGAGTGTGTAATACTCAGTGACTGATCACAGAAACAAAGATCTGAGTACTACATGTACACACGCATAAGCAGACCCTGAACTTTTATCATAATACTACAAGAAAGCGATTAGTCGTAGTGGGACACTGCCAAGGGAGGGGGGCATATAATATCAATAAGGGTAGCTAAACTTTACCTGCTTGATAACCACTTATGTATCTAACCCTGAATTGTACTCCACATCTTTAAAATAAAAACAATAATTAAATTAAAAACAAACAAGCATAACATTTGCAAAAGTTAGAAATAAGTAGGAAGAAATGCAAAATGTATTCCTAAATCTCTTATCTTAGAATATTAACTACTATGGGGGAAAACCAAATTGGGTGCACATTATTAATGGAAAATAAGGTCATGCAATTTTTGCAGACCCTGAATGCCCTCCCCTGTCCCTGCTGGAGGCTCCGTTCTTTTGTAGGTCCAAGTGAGGTCATCTATCATCCACATGCCAAGTGACAACAAGTGAGAAGTGAGCATTGGTGCCTTCTCAAGGCACAGAAGAAAAAAGTTGGGTTTATGCATGTATGTTTTAACGACATGTAGTAAGGAATATCTACATATATAAAAAGTTATCTGCAGATAGATGTTTATATGAATCTGGACTGAATTATGATCATAGAGAGTTTTCTCAGCCTTCGTCTCAGCAGTACTGACATTTGGACCAGAACATTTTTCTTGAGGGTGGAGAGTTTTGAATTTGTTTGTAAAGTTTATTGGACTTTAATGACCCAGGGTCAGAAACTGACCACTTAAAATTGAAACAACCCAAATCATCTCCAGTAATTGACAAATTTCCTTTGATTGTGTGTATGTGTTTGTGTGTGTGTGTGTAGGGGATAACTCCAGTAATATAGGAAACTAATATTGACATGTTCAATATTACCCTGATCACTCATTAAAAAGGTATTGTGTGAACCAGGATTGAGAAGGCACTGGGAAGAGAAGACTTGGAGACACAATTGAGTGGGAAGCGCTGCTTGAGATTCCAAAGTAGAATCATGTGAGACATCAAGTGTCCATAAACTTGACAACTACTAGGACCATGTAACAGTGTGTATTACAAATCAATAAATATTACTGTGCATCATGAACTAAGGCAGAAGAGAAAATACAGATAATTATAAATTGCATGCAGTTAAGACACATGATGTTTGGAGACAAGATCCATCCCTAAAAACAATGTATGGAGGTCTCAGGGGAGGAAATAACTGTGGGGTGAGACCACAGCTTCAGACAGAAGACCCATCCAGTCCTTCCTTTGCACTTGAACCCAAGTTCCTTCTTTCTACTTTCTGGGTTCTCATCCCCTCATGTACTCCTGGTTGCCCCCTTGTGGTCCTGAGTGCCCCCATCTAATCATCTCCAACCATCTGTAGGGAGGTTTGAGTCAGGGCTCACAGGACACTTTCACACTGTGTCTCTCCCATAATACATGGCTAGCTACTCGGGTCTCAGACTGTTCATTTTGCAATACAGCATGCTCTTGGTGTTGTCTCTGGAGATGGCAAATCTGTCCTTCACGGAGTCTGCATAGCATGTGCTACCACCACCAGTATTACTGTATGAGACTCACTCTAGCCCCTTCCCTGGAGCTTGGTAGACCCAGTTCATGTGAGAGTTACTGAAAGTGAATCCAGAGGCTGCACAGGAGAGTTTCAGGGATGCCCTGGGCTGGACCAAGCCTCCCTCAGACTCCACCAGCTGTACCTCACACTGGACACCTGCAAACACAGAAACTTCCACGCATATCCACTGCTTCTCTCACTCACGTCCCATCACACACTCAATATCTCTAGTCTCCAATTAAAATAGGCACCCTGAACATGTCTGGAGAGGTAAAACTGCCTTCAACCGGGGGGGGGGTCTCCTTGGTCACACAAAGAACAAAAAGAAAGTTATGGAACCTGGGTGGCCCATCCCCCTGCCTCAAGCTAGGCATAAGAGTTGAGATCATGCCAGGAGAAGGAATGGGGTGAGTAATTCCAGGATGCGCTGAATTGAGTAACCTTCCTTTCTTCCTGCCATCAGCAATCAATCATATGTAATGGGGGCAGGTAATCTAGCCTGAAAAGATTAGCAGTGGAGAGGAAACTGGCATTAACAGAACCTGTCACGGAGAACAGACCCACCTGCAGGTCACTGTTGCCTTGGAGGCCTCTTCAGTAGGAAGAGAGCAGCATGCAAAGTGAATGTAGTTGGCACATCCACCACCATCAGCTATGGGAGGATCAGACTGGCATTCCTCATGCCAACCAAGGCAAAGAGTAGAGAGTCAGATGCCAATATACCCTTCACCCTGTGAGGAACTCTTTGTAAACACAGAGACCAGAAAGCAGTGGGAGGCATGGGATTCTAGGCACCACACCTCTCACCTGTTTCAGGCTCAGACAGAATCAGAAGCTCTGCTGGTGCTGAAAACTGGTTTGACTAGTTTACCAGAGGGAGAGAGAGAACCTGGTATTAATTATGGTATCTGACCACAGAGTGGAGTAAGTAGCAGAAGTGAATGCTTCTCTCTCTCTGAGTGACAGAATTGTAGAGAAGGAAAAGAGATTCATCACAAGTGAGGAAAGATCAATGGAAAAGCACAGGCAACTCCCAGAGTCTATAGAGACAGCACCCAGAAAAACAGCCATTGGAGCACAAATGATGAAAAGAACCCAGATCAACTTGCCTCAGATGATAGCTACAGAAATAAAAGATTGAATGGCAAAAATGAACAAGAACAAGAGATACAAGAAGCAAAACTCAATGAAATTGTAAAGGATTTGACCAATTTCAAAAAGGTCTCTTGTGAAATACCAGAAGTAAACACCTCGACCCCCAAATAAATAACAAACTCACATGAATAGGGGTAGAATTAACCAAGCAGAGGAAAAAAATCTCAGAGTTTGAAGAACAGAATATGGAATTAAGCCAACCTGTTAAAAACAGCAACTACAAAAAACTCAAAAGGAAGGGACAAAGCCTCCAAAAAATGTGTGATTATATCAAGAAACCAAATCTACATATTAGTGGCATCCCTGAAGCAGAGAGGGAAATGACGAACATCTTGGAACCAGAATTTCATGAGTTCATCCAAGAAAAACGTAACTCATCTCACCAAGGTGTGGCCACTCAAGTACAAGAGACCAGTTGGAACTGCTCCAGACTTATCTGCAGAAACACTGCAAGTCAGAAGGGAATGGAGTCTAATTACTAATGCTCTTAAAGATAACCAATTTCAAGAATTTCCTACCCAGCCAAGTTAAGTTTCAACAGTGACAGATAATTCAAACCTTCCCAGACATTGAATCCCTAAGAGAATATGCTGCCTCAAGACCAGCCCTTCAGGAGACACTTAAGAAAGTGTTGAGGACAGAAGAAAAGAGTATGCACATCATAAGAGTACAGGTATCAGAGAGTTAACAGAGCATACAGAGAATCCATAAAAGTAAACACACACACATATGCATGGACACAAATGCAAAAGAGAGAGAGAGAGAGAGAGAGAGAGAGATAGAGAGAGAAGAGAATTACAGACCAATGTCCCTGATGAACACAGATGCAAAAATCCTAAACAAGATTCTAGCAAATTAGATCCAACAACACATCTCAAGAATCATTCACCATGACGAAGTGGGCTTCATTCCTGCGATGCAGAACAGGTTTAGCATTTGCAATACCATAAACATAATTCAGCCCTTCAACAGATGAAAACCAAGAAGCACATGATGATATCATTAGATGCAGAAAAAGTATTCAACACAATTCAACATCTCTTCCTGATAAAAATTCGTGAGCACCTGGGCATAGAAGGAATATCCCTCACAACAGTAAGAATCATCTAGGATAAACCTACAGCCAAGATTTTGCTCAGTGGGCAGAAAATGGAAACATTCTCCCTCCCTGAGAACATAAATTAGACAAGGCTGCCTACTCTCACCCTCCTGTTCAACATAGTATTGGAAATTCTAGCAAGAGCAATTAGGTAAGGTAAGGAAATCAGAGGTATCCAAGTAAGAAAAGAGGAAGTCAAGATATCCCTCTTTGCGGGCAATATTATTCTATCTTGAAAGCCCTAGGGAATCTGTCAAAAACCTCCTTACATTGCTAATTGACTTTGATTAAGTCTTGGGGTGAAAACTGAATTGCAAAAGACAAAAGACAGTTGCATTTCTATACACCAGCAACAAACAAAAAGAGTGCCAAATAAAAGGTACAATTCCATTCACAATAGCCCCCCTCACCCAAATAAATAAAATACTTTGGCATCCACCTAACCAGAGAAGTGAAAGTACACCTGGAAGGAAGGGAGGGGGGAGGAATAAAGAAAGAAAGAGGAATGAGGGAGAGAGGGAGGGAAGGCGGGAGGGAGGAAGGAAGTGTTTCCCTATAGGCAAGGAAGATATTGGTGAGGAGTAAAAACCACGAATTAGAGAATTAAGCCCCTCCTGGATCCCTCCCGCACCTTCTCCTCAACTGGGTTTTGTACATTCTGAGTGCCTCCTGATGTTCAGTAGTAATGCCTATGCCCATCTCACTTCAATCTCTCAGCAGGGAGAATTTGTGTCTTGACTCACACTGAGTTCCTCTGACTGTGTCTCTCACAAAGTAATATGTGGCCATGTCATCTGAGGGATAACTGGTTCTTGGACGTGTCTCCTGACCTGGTGACTTGACTCTTGAGGGCCAGATTGTGTTAATGCTCCTACTATGATAGATTTGCCCAACACTTTTCCTTGGGGTTCACAGATCCAGTACCAGCAGTATCTCTGCTGATGGCATACCCGAAGACAGCACAGGCAAGGGAGAGGGTCTCCAAATGCTTCAGGAGTCCTGGGTCCAACTCCTGAACACCTATGGACAGAGAGCACCTCAGAGAATCCTGTGCTCAGATGCAGCACCCCAATCCTTGATATGTAAATCCCTGAGACTCTCATATCTTGGAACTTTGACCAGAAAAAGCAAGAACCACACGTGTGTCATGAATTTGTGCATGTCATCCATGACTCTCAGAAAGTATATCCCAGGATCAACAGGACTCTGAATTTAAATAAACTTGTGGTGGTTTCTTCTGGATGCTCAAGTGAGAATTTGCATGTGAGAGGTGTCTTTGAATATAAAGGGAAATAGATGAAGGAGGCCCATGTCTTTAGTAGTTACCCTGGAAAGAAGATGTTGGTTGTGTTCTTATAAAATCAGTCCTCTTTTAAGGTAAATCCTTCATCAAGCCTAGGGTCTTCTCCCTGGTCAGGAAATGTGTTGAAGAAGCTAGTCAGGGAACCCAGTTTGGTCAAAGACCAAGAATAACTTTGCTAATAGGTCCATACTGCCCTCATCTTAAAGAGTTTTATATAAACAACCACACACCCAGGGTCATCTAAATTGTCACACCTGCACAATCACATTGGGACTTGATGCAAATGTAATAGCCACATTGAGTTCAGGGAATCCTGCATGAAATCCACTGTTTATCATAGTTCAGAAAATTATCAGCCAAATTACAGGGAAGTTCCTCATTCCAGGATGTAGATATTTAACAAAACACCAGAGAGCTGCCCTCCCAAGACATTATCAGGTGTGGGACTGTGTCTGAGATCTTCTGAGAAAGCAGTGGGTCATATATCCAGCCTCCTTCTTGTGTAACACTGAAGATGTGGCCTGACCTCTTTATGCTTCTGTCTAAAAAGTTGTAGATTGGGGATGGTAGTGACAGCTTCACGCATAAACTTTATAATAAGAGGTCAACACTGGTGGATATTCTCTTCACTAACTTTAGTGCCATGACTCTCCCAGGGAACCTGGGAAGACCTCCATGACACCTCTCCTCTGAGTGCACAAAAGATAAATATCATGTTGTGGCTGGTCATACCTGTGATAAGGGGCAGGTGAATGAAGTTCAATCTCAGTGTCCTGACACCTATATTGATCCATTTAGATTTATCTGTCTCTGAGAGGGCCTTTCCTGTGAGGGCCAAGTTCAAACACATCCAACTGTTTTAAACATAGCCTTAATAAGCAGGTGTATAGAGCTTTAAGTGTGCCTCCTCTGCATGTCCTGTGAGAACACACCCGGGCTCTGCTGGCCATGGGTAAGAAGAACCCTGCATCTCAAAAGACCGACTGCTGCTCTTCAGACAACTGTGAATAATACTCCCCACCAAGGTGCCGAACAACTTCACCTGGACTAGTAATTTTTTTCCCCAGTCCCTCTCTTCTGATTCTTGCAACTCACCATAGACCTCTAGTGTTGTTGTTTCAAGATAGTCAGATATTATTATTTCCATATGCATTTTAGGATCAGTATACCAATTGTTGCATAAAAAAGAAGCTGGGATTGTAAAAGAGGTTGAATTGAATCTGCACATCAGCTTCAGGAATAATATCATCTTTACAATATTAACTCTGCTGATCCACGAACTCCTGAATATACAAGATATTTCAATTTATTTAAGTTTTAAGTTTACTTTAACAAAGTTTTATAGCTTTAGGTGCACAGTCGTACCCTAGTTTTGTAAAATTGATCCCTGAAATTATTCGTATTAGAATTACTGTTTGTGATGGTGTTTAATTAAACTATTTTGATTCCAGGTTATTTACAGTGTATTGTACAGAAAAATAAGTGAATTTTATGTGTTAGTCAATCATAAGCTTGCTCAGCCCAGTGTCCTACAGCTGATGGGACCCTCTGGACATTCACTGATAAAGGTGGGGGTAAGATGTTAGAGGATGCCTGGGGTTGGCAGATTTTTGGCCTGCAGAACATAGGTCTGTCCTTCAGTAGAACATATGTCACTTGAAACTACACATATGCATGGTATGGGCACAGAAGAATGGATGCGTGAAAAAAATCTAGGGAATTTGTGGAGTTGGGTGCATTGATGATAAAACTATTGAGTCTGTTCCCAGCACTTGGCACTTGGAAAAGCTTGAGAAAAAGTGAGCAGGACTGAGACTCTAAGTTTTTGTTTGTTTAAGGTCATGTTTAGTGGGAGTTTAGATAATGGGAGACAAAAGCTATGGCTGTGGATTTCTGTGGGACACGGGTGACAGCAGAAGGTCCTCATTATCCATGAGAATTGTCCAAGTAGAAGCTGAGAGACATGTCTTAGCATACATCTTCTAGGCTGATTGCAGAGACCCTCCCCCCCCGGACCAGAAAATGACCTAGAGGAGCTTTGCCAGGTTTTGATCTTGGAGTTATTTTTCGCATCTATTTTATGGGGAAATGTGAGAGATGTATCCAGCCTCAGTGAGCTGCATCTCCATCATGCAGACTCAGTTAATAGAATTTTATTGTGTGAGTCTGATCAGGCTTCCATCACAAGCTACCAAAGACTAGGGAGCTTAAAGAAAAGATATTTATTTTTTCTCTCAAAGTTCTAAAGTCTGGAAATCCCAAATCAAGGCAAGACTTTCTCCCCAGCATGTAAAGAGATGGAATCTCACCTGGAGAAGAGAGAGAGGTTTCCAGTATCTCTTCCTCTTCTCATAAGTGCAGTAGATCTGTTAGGTTAGGGTTTCTACTTATAACAGCATTTAACCATAATTGCTACCTTTAAAGCCCTCTCCCCAATGTAACCTCACTGAGAGTAAGATTCTTAATAGATACATTTCAGAGTGACAAACAATTCCATTTATGACAGTAATCAAAGGATGGCAAACCTCCCCAGATTATTATACTGTCAAGAAAGACATATATATGAATTTGGTGAAAGGTACTAGTGATCAATGATATATCATCTGTAAATAGAGATATTTCTTTCCTTTTTTTCTTTCTTGCAGCAAGGATGTGCAAACTAAAGCACAAATAATAAAGAGATGCTTTGAATATAGCTAAGTGTTGATGAAGAGAGTAAAGCTCTTATCAGATAAGAAAGCCCTAATTGCTTCTCCCTGCAGCTACTCCTGAACTAGGTCCTGTGCTTTGTGGGTCTTGAGCACCCCTGATAGTCCTGAATATTGCCTATGCCCATCTCTCTCCTGCCTCCCTACAGGAAGGTCTGTATCTAGGCTCACACTGAGGTCTCCTCACTGTGTCCCTTGCACAGCAATATATGGCTGTCCATAACCTTTGAGGTCAAAGAGCTTAGCTCCAGGGAGAACTGGTTCTTGGTCATGTCTAGTTACATAGTGACTAAATCCTTGGGGGCTGGGTTGTAGTTGGTCCTCCCACTATAATAGATGTATCCATTTCCCCCTAGCCCCTTTCCTGGACGCTGGTGGTTCCAACTCCAGTCATAACCATGGAAGATGGAATAACCAGAGACAACACAGGGGAGGAAGAGAGTCTTCAAGGCTTCTCCAGCTTTGAGCCCATCTCCTGCAACTGTACCAGTGTACAGAAAGCACATCAGTGAGCCCTGTGCTTAGATGCAGCATCTCAAATTCTCATTTCTAAAGTCCTGAGACTGGGATTCAGGGATTACCTGAATCCCTGGGAGATAACACAAGAAAAAAGCAAGAATCACAAATGTTTCAAGTTCTTTTGTGAGAGGTCCATGACTTTCAAAAAGTACTCCCCAGGGCCAGTAGGACACTGAATTTAAGTAAACACATGTTATGGCTTAACTGGGAGTCCAAGGGAGGATTTGCACCTGATAGGTGACTTTGACTGTAAAGGGAAAATGGATGAGAGAGACCCCTGTCTTTGGGGTCCACCCTAGAAAGATGTTGGTAAACGTGCCCTCATAGAACTATCTTCTCCCCAGATACCACCCTTCCCAAGACCATGGTCCTATTTTTTGGGATAGAAGTTGTTTAGAGGACTGAGTTTAGTCAAAGAACAATTATGCTTTTCTTGTGATTAGGGTTAGTGATCTTCTATGACAAAGTTTTATATCTAAACCACAAGTTAAGCATCATCTAAATTGTTACATAACCATTCAAACACATCAGGATGCCAGCTAAATGTAATAATCATATTGAGTTCAGATAACCCTTGATCTGATTCACTGTTTATTGTAATTCAGAACAGTTTTAGTGGCCCACTTAATTGGAGAGAACATTTCTTCACCTGAAAAACTTCTCTACCAAATATATTGAGGGATTGCTATGGAGTTGAATTTTTAAAAATCACCCTATCATGCAGTTTGTTTCTGGAGCAAGGTAGATATTTCTAATGAGATGGTAATTTTCCTAACCTTGTTGAAATGGTTGGCAGCCACTAATCCTGCTTCTTCTGTCCTCTGATATGAGTGGGTGTAAGAACTCCCTAGTGCTCAGAATCTAGTCTTGAGATGAACTTTTTGGTCTGTCAACTCTATGCAGTGCTACAACTGATGTAACTAATAGAGGTTCCCAGTCTCACTCACATGCAGGTGATAATGTAGAACATACATACTAGAGAAGTTGTTTCTTGTCACTATCAATACATTTTGAATTTATGGAATTTGACTTTCAATTCTTTGGAATATGGAAATTTCATGAGTGTTGGCAACAGAGCTTCAGACTGAATAGTTTTTAGAAATGATGGGCCTATCATGGCTAGAGGGAAGTATGTCTTTTTTTACTAAAGCACCAGTAAGCTGAGAACTTATGAGGCTTGGGATTATGTCTGAGATCTTATAAGAAAAGAGAGATTCATATCTCCAATGTTGTCAATGTGTGATCCTGAGGATATGGTCTGACCTCTTGATGTTTCTGTCTGAAAAGTTGTAGATTGGGAATTGTGGTGACAACTTTATATGTAAACTCTACAATAGGAGGTCAGCACTGGGGGATATTCTCTTCACCAATATTGGTGCCATTACCTTCCATGAGTACCTGGGAGTACCTCTTTGAGTCTTCCCACTAAGGGCAAATAAATAAATAAATAAATAACCCGCTGGTCCTGCCCTGGTTAGTTACACTTGTGATAAGGGGAAGCTTAATGACATATAGTTGTAGTGTCCTTGCACATATATTGACCAATTCAGATACATCTGTTTGAAAAATCCTTTTCTCTGTTTAATCACATGAATAAAACATTGAGTGTGTTGAGATGTCATGAAATCAGTTTTCAGAGGGGAATTTATATCTCTGCGAGCACACATCAAGAAAATGGAAAGATCACAAGTGGAGAGCCTAACAAATCATATAAAGAAGCTGGAAAGAGAAGACCATCAAAACCTCAACTTTAGTAGAAGAATCCAAATCACAAAAATAAAAGCCCAAATATGGGACATGGAAGACAAAAATATTGTAGAAAGCATCAACAAAACAAAAAGCTGGTTCTTTGAAAGAATTAACAAGATTGATGGGCCTCTAGCTAGAATGACCAAGAAAAAGAGAAAAAGTCCAAATAAACATAATCAGAAATACAAAGGATCAAATCACAACTGACCCTGAAGAAATACAAAGAATTATCAGAGATTACAATGTACACCCATATGAAAATAAACTTGATAACCTAGATGAAATGGAGGACTTTCTGATATCACACAACCTCCCAGATTAAAACAAGAAGACATTGAGACACTAAATAGACCAATAACAACCCAGGAAATTTACTCTGTCATATGAAAACTACCTACCAAGAAAACCCTGGACTGAACGGCTTTCCAGCAGAATTCTACAAAACGTACAAGGAGGAGCTGATACCAATCCTACTGAAAGTATTCTAGGCAGTTGAAAAAGATGGAATTCTCCCCAAATCATTTTACGAAGCTCACATCACACTGATACCCAAACTGGGTAAAGATCCAACAAAGAAAGAGAACTACAGGCCAATATCCCTTATGAACATAGATGCAAAAATCCTCAGCAAGATTCTAGCAAACCGGATCCAAAAACACATCTTAAAAATCATCCACCATGACCAAGTAGACTTCATCCCCAGGATGCAGGGCTGGTTAAACACCCACAAGAAAATAAATGTCATTAAATACATCAACAGGTGTAAAAACAAGAACCACATGATTATCTCATTAGATGTAGAAAAAACTTTTGATAAAATCCAGCACCACTTCTTGATAAAAACCCTCAAACACCTAGGTATTGAAGGAACATACTTCAAAATAGTAAGCGCCATCTACAACAAACCCACAGGTAACATATTGCTAAATGAACAGAAACTAAAATCATTTCCCCCGAAAACTGGAACAAGACAAGGCTGCCCATTCTCGCCCCTCTTGTTCAATATTGTGTTGGAAGTCCTAGCTAAGGCAATTAGACAAGAGGAGGAAATCAGGGGTATCCAAATAGGAAAAGAGTCAAGTTACCCCTCTTTGCTGAGGATATGATCCTATACCTTGAAAATCCAAGAGAATCTGCCAAAAATCTGCTTGCAGTGATAAAAGACTTTTGTAAAGTCTCAGGGTACAAAATAAATGTGCAAAAGACAGTTGCATTCCTGTACACCAGCAACAAATAGGCAGAGACCCAAATAAAAAGCACAATCCCATTCAGAATAGCCACCAGAAAAATGAAATACCTCAGCATCTTCTTAACCAGATAAGTGAAAGACCTTTACAGTGAGAATTACAAAACGCTGCTCAAAGAAATCCAAGAAGACCCAAACAAATGGAAAAATATTCTATGCTCAGGGATAGGAAGAATCAACATTGTTAAGAAGTTCATCCTACCAAAGGCAATCTACAGATTCAACGCAATACCCATTAAGTTACCAACATCATTCTTCTCAAACCTGGAAATGACAATACAGAATTTCATATAGAAACATAAATGACCACGAATAGCCAAAACAATCCTTAGCAAAAGAAACAAAGCAGGCGGTGTCACACTTCCAGACTTTAAACTTTACTATAAGGCTACAGTAACCAAAACAACCTGGTATTGGTACAAGAACAGGCACATAGATCAATGGAGCAGGATAGAGATGCTGGAAGCAAAGCATCAATTCCTCAACTATTTCATCTTTGACAAAGCCTCCAACAAAAACCACTGGGGAGAGGAGAACCTATTCAGTAAATGTTGTTGGGAAAACTGGCTGAAATGCAAATCAAAACCACATTGAGATACCACCTAACCCCTTTAAAACTGGCCATCATTAATAAAACAAAGACAAACAAACAACAGATGCTGGCGAGGATGTGGAGAAAAAGGAATGCTTCTACACTGCTGGTGGGAATGCAGACTAGTACAACCTCTTTGAAGACTGAGGCGATTTCAGAAAGAACTAGAAATTGACCTTCCATATGACCCAGCAATTCCCTATTGGGAATATACCCGGAGGAACTCAAATTTTTCTATGAGAAAGACACCTGACACCTATGCTTGTTGCTGCTTTATTCACAATCACAAAAACATGGAACCAACTATGTTGCCCATCGAAGCTGGATTGGATAAAAAAATGTGGTACATATACATAATGAAATATTATGCAACCATGAAGAAGGACAAATATATGGACTTTGCAGCAACTTGGATGGATTTTGAGTCGATTATACTCAGTTCCATACTGAGTTCCATATGTTCTCACTCATAAGCTGACCTTGAACAATTATAATGCTATAAGAAAGTGATTGACAGTAGTAGAAAACTGTCAGGGGAGGGGGGATGGAACTGGCAGTTGAGGGAAACTGCTAGGGGAGGGAGGGGAATACCTCATTGACAAGGGTACCTGCATGATCGGTCATATACCTAACCCTGAATTGTACCCCACATCTTTATAATAAATAAATATAAAAAAAAACATTGAGTGTGGAGCATTACAACTTGGGTATTCAATTTTCATTCAGTGAATTAAATAATATGTAATTTACTCCATGTAGATGGTAACACGAGTCATCAACTTGGTTGAGTCAGAATAACAGGATAAACTGGATTCTCTTCTTAGAGCCTAGACAAGTGGGATTACCTTGTGTGGACGGAAAAGCAGAAGAGACAGATTCAAAATTCAGAACTAGGTGAGCTACACTCATCATTTAAGACCATCACTAGTCAGGTGGCTTCTTGGGCTTTTGTTTGAGCAGATGCTGAAGGACCAGTTTTTGCCTTTGGGGGAATAATGAACTTGGGGCATGATTAGTATAAACTCTGTCACACAGATAAAAAAATATAACCAGTGGGCACAGATATTTGAAGATGTGAAAGAGTTGCTAGGTTTTGTCCATCCCAAATAAAATAATTATATTTTAATTATTAAAATAAATGACTATTCTGGTGGAAAAAACAAATATCTTGTGACACTTGTGGGTACTATTAGCAACAAATGTGGCAGGGCATTCGATTATGTTATAATGCTAATGGGAAACCCCACAACAACTTAACATAGAGACAAAAAAGTAACAGGGGTAAATATTTAAAGGTGATGTCTTTAAAAATCATTAGTAATGAACAGGCCAAGAGAAGTCAATCCTTATGGTCAGAAAAAGATCAAACGAAGCAGTAGATTTCATCTTGAGAGTTAAGGGAAGTTCTATCTGACAGTTTATTTTCACCTCTGTAAAGTGTTTAGAGAAGAAACCAAGAACAGAGTATGAAGTGAGAAAAATTGTTGACCAGATGTTTGAGGAGGATGGCGTGTCTGTGCTGAGGTCATTGTATATAGTAGAAACACAACTTATTCAGAGTAGCAGCTGTGCACAGAAAACTATATTGGTTCATTTGTGTTCATCGATGATGAATATGTAGAGATTCACTGCCTTGATTTTGTTTTTGTTCTCTCTATTCTCTTGGAAGTTTAGTGTGAAATATTGGTAATGGGGATGAAAATCAATCATCACTAGAAATTATTCAGAGAGGATGTAGGTAATTATTTGGACATAATTGCATTTTGGTTATGGAAATTTAGTTATTCAAAACTTTCATGTCAGTATCTACCCGTTATATAGGATAAAAATGGTCAGTGTCACTGAAACATTCTTGTTATCCCTATCAGGGACTGGTGTCCATGTGGGCATGTGGTGTAGTTCTAATCATGGAGGTGGAAAGATGATCTTTTGTGGTATTTCTGGTTCTTAAATGTGAATTTCAGAAAAATCTTCTTCTCCCCCTACAAGTTCATGTTCATATCTGTGTGTGACCCTTGGGGATGAAGTCATCATGTCCACACAGCATGAGTGTCAACTGGAGTATGAAGCTGACATGTGGGTTTAATGTGCTTAAAATTAGGTCAAGAAGTTATAAGGGTACATGAAATGTTGAATTATCCATGCTTAGAAGCTCCCACATATAGGCTTCTAATTTCATTAAGTTATGATTTTCCCTGTTATTTCCTCAATTTAAGTTTTCTTTCCATTTTCTTCTGAAATAGTCTTACATAATTCTCTGGAGGCATGAAACTTAAAATGATTTTGAATTATCCCTAGTACCATGCATAGAGAAGAAACCAAGAACAGAGTGTGAACTTAGAGAAACTGGAGATCAGATGTTTGAGTAGGATGACAACATGTCTGAAAACCAAGTGAAAATCAAAATTGTCCTCACAAAAGTTTCATTTTAAAATGGAATATTGTGTACATCCATAGATTTATTAGGCACTCCCACCTTGATGTAATATTATTTGTTAATGACTTTTGCTTCAACAATAAAACTGTAGGTTGTTGGGAGCCAACATCTACAGCTACATGGCTGAGGCCTGTAAAGGCCCATCTGGAAGATCGCCTCTGACATAGGATATCAGTTATACCTATGATATTGGCATGTGATTAGTGACCAGTGAGCATATATGGCAGTAAAATTTATAAGTAAATATCTGTACACCTGATGGAAAGTTGCACAGTAGAATTATTTTATATGACCTTGTCCCTTCTAAGTTGTACTTCTTTCTAGATATTTTTTAACTTCTATTTCCTGGTAGACTGGGTAGTCAGCTCTTGTTCCCGAAAGCTGTTTCCCCTAGGGCTAAGATTAGAAACTAAATTACCATGATAGTTTTGTTGCCCTGCCCCTAGCCAGGTAGAACGTTTTCTTTTGTTTCGTTAATTACCGAAACTCTGTCTGCTTCAGCCCATGGCTGCCATCTTGGCAGCCCTGCATTTCCTTGTTCAAGAGTGTGACAGCTATTTGATTTTTAGAGTAGACTTGTTAGGATAAAATATATACATATACACTCATAGCTGCGTAAATCTATGCTTGCTGTTTTGTTTCCTTTTGCTACATTATTCAAGTGTAATAGTTACTATACGATTTATAAAAGAATTAACGATAATGTATTAGCTTAATAGGATATAGCATAGTATTAAAGTCCAATAACTAGATCATATAAAAATTAAAGTTTAGACATATGAAACATATGAATTATAGTAAAGTTTTGTAGTTTAAGAATAAGTTTTAACCGAGTTATAAGGCATTACGTTAAATCGTAATAGGATAATAGTATAACTGACAGTTAAGTCATTTAACTAAACTTATAGATTACAGTATAGTGTTAAGTTGATAATATTAATTGTTAAAAATATTGGGAATCAGTGAACTTGGATTGAACCTAGAGTTAACTCAGGAAAGTTTTTTGTATTAATCAGGGTTTAGAACAAAGAGTATAATATGAATGATTTATTGAACACTATGGAAGACATTTTGAACAATTGAAATTGTGCACCTGTGACCTTGATTAATCATGAATAAGTATTACAATGCAAGCTCTTGCAAGATATATTCCTTTGTCTGATGTAAAATCAGCTTAAGAGATGTTACTGTATTCATTAGTTTTCCATCCAGACAAATACAAAGGAAGAAACCCATATGTTTCTGGAGTAATGCATGACTTTGAAATGCCTTGTAAAAAATGGGGTTCTCACATATTCTGGAAAGTAAATCAAAATGGACATGTTAAGGATCAATTAGAAGCCTCCTCCAACACAGAGTCTTGGCTAATATGAAGGAGGTAGTCAGCGCAGGAAGCAATCCATGGACGCTAAGGACACTGTGGCATCAGATCATTGTGTGAAACCTGTGAACTCAGCCTTGGTTATAACATCATCTGAACCCTCAGAGGATAAACCTCCTGAGAGATTCAAGGGCATCATTTAAAGAGGTTAATACTTATCCTCTGATTTTCAATAATAAAGAGTAGAAAACATGCAGTTGTAGCCCTTACTCTAACAACTTGTGCCAGATGATTTCAATGAATATTACTTATATCTCTCTATTAAGCAACTCTACCTAGTTTTTCTTTAGATTAAAAAATATAGTCTAATTAAAAAGTTAGAGAGAAAGAAAGAGGAGATTCACCTCCCCAAGATAGGGGAGGGGGCCAAAGCTAGGATGCATGGCAACAACCACAGCTCAGAGAGCACATGGCCACACCAGAGTCAAGTAAGGCGATGGCCAACTCTACCTAGTTTAGAAAAGTTGGTTACTGTCTTAATAAAACACTTTCAGGAAACTTAAGAAACACAGCAGGCATTGATTCTTGGTCGAGTATAGCCAGTCAATGACATAATCCTGGTACAACTCTAAAGATTGGGCATAGCCAGGGACCAAGGCCAAGGGCCTTTGGACATGTTTAGGTCAAGATTCTCCACATTTCACATGTCAGTGAATTTTAATCTATTTTATAAATAGTATGACCATTTTCTCTCTAATTCCAGATATTTCCATGACATAAGACTACCATCCTTTCAGATGATGAAAAGCTGCTTTCTTTTGATTTTCTAATCTGTGATTTACCAATCCATTTAGAAATTTTTATTAAAAAATCTGTAATGTATTACTGATACTCAAATACTACATTGATACTATGTTTTACATCTTCCACACATGTGTAAAAATTGGAATATCTTTAAAATGATCAGATATGATGAAATCCTTTAATTCCCTTGGCAATATACACTCCACTAGCACTCTGGCATTAAGGTCCACTCTCTCAAGGACTGGCATTATACCCTTTGACTTAGTAACTGCAGGACAATACAATTAGATTTTTAACTTCCAGTATCATCCTCTTTCCTATTGTTTATTTATTTATTTATATTCAATTACTTTTCATTCACAGTTTACAAAGTTTAGTGCCTTTTCTTTCTTTGGTCATCAAAAATAGATTTTTGATATATACATATATATTTCATTTTAAAGATATGAGGTACACTTCAGGATTAGGTATACAAGTGAACATTGCACAGGTAAAATTTGGGCCTCCCTTTGGCCCACACTTTGCCTGATTTGAGATCAGGTACGCTTACTGATGTTATGTGCACGACCCTCCCGGCAGTATCCCGCTACTGCCAATCCCTTCCTTATCGTATTATTGCAAAAGTTCAGGGTCTGCTTATGAGGGAGAGAACATGTAGTATTCAATTCTTTGTTTCTGTGGTAGGTCACTGTGAATTATAGATCCTAAATCCATCCAAGTTGCTGCAAAGTTCATATGTTCATTCTTCTTTAGGACTGAGTAATTGTCCATTGTGTATATGCATCACATTTTTTTAAAACCAATCCAGTTTTGATGGGCAGTATAGTAGGCTCCATATTGTGGCTATTGTCAATAGTGCTGCAATAAGCATGTGTGTGCAGGTATCTTTATTGCAGAATGATTTGAGTTCTTCCAGGTATATTCCCAGCAGGGGTATTACTGGGTCATATGGAAGGTCAATTTCTGGTTCTTTTAGAAATCTCCACACTGTTTTCTCTAGAGATGGAACTAGTTTGCGTTACCACCAGTAGTGTAGAAGCATTCTCTTTTCTCTGCATCCTTGCCAGCATCTGTTGTTTGTTTTATTAATGATGACTATTCATACAGGGGTTAGGTGGTATCACAATGTGGTTTTGATTTTCATTTCTCTGATTATTAGTGAGGGTGAGCACATTTTCATGTGTCTGTTGGTTGCCCATTTATCTTCTTTTGGAACATGTCTATTCATATCTCTTGCCCACTTTTTAATGGTGCTGTTTTTTTTTCTTTCAGCATATTTTAGTTCCTTGTAAGTACTGGATGTTAGAGCTTTGTCAGACATTTAGTTGGTAGCTATTTTTTTCCCATTCTGTATTCTGTCTCTCCACTGTCTTGATGGTTTCTTTTGTTTTGGAGAAGCTTTTCAGTTTAATGAGGTCCCAGTTCTCTATCTTATCTCTTATGGCATGAACATCTGGGGTTTTAATCAGGAACTGAGCGACTTCTCTGATTTCTACTGTGCTTTCTAAGATTCTTATAGTTTGAGGTTTTGTTTTTAGGTCTTTAATCCATTTAGAGTTGACTATTGTGTATGGTGTTAGGTAGGGGTCATGTTTCAATCTTCTTCTTGTGGTCAGCCAGTTTTCCAAGCAACATTTACTGAAAAGGTTCTCTTCTTCCTAGTGGTTGTTGTTGGAGGCTTTGTCAAAGATGAGTTGGTTGAGAAATTGAGATTTTGCTTTTGGAATTTCTGTCCTATTCCATTGTTCTGTATGCCTGTCCTTGTACCAATGCCAGCCTGTTTTGATTATTGTAACTTTTAATAGTAGAGTTTAAAGTCTGAGAGTGTGATAATTCTCGCTTTATTTCTTTTACTAAGGAATTTTTTTGGCTATTCATTATTGTTTATGTTTCCATACGAATTTCTGTATTGTCATTTTAAGGTTTGAGAAGAATGATGTTGGTAGTTTAATGGATATTGTGTTGAATCTGTAGATTGCCTTTGGTAGGATGGACATTGTAACAGTGTTGATTCTTCCTATGAGCATAGAATATTTTTCTATTTGTTTGTGTCTTCTTGGATGAGCAGTGTTTTGTAGTTTTCATTGTAAAGGTTTTTCCCTTCTCTGTTTAGGAAGATGCTGAGGTAGTTCACATTTTTGTGTGGCTATTGTAAATGGAATTGTGCTTTGTATTTCATTCTCTGCCTGTTTGATGCTGGTGTATAAGAATGTGACAGTCTTTTGTACATGTAATTTGTACACCAAAACTTTGTCAAAGTTCTTTATCAGTGCAAGGAAATTTGTTTTAATAGATTCTCTTGGATTTTTGTGGTATAGGATCATGTTGTCAGCAATGAGGGATAACTTAACTTCTTATTTTCCTACTTGGATACCCCTGATTTTCTTCTCAAGTCTAATTGCTATAACTAGGACTTGCAAAAGAATGTTGAACAGCAGTGGCAACAGTGGGAAACCTTGTCTTATTCCAGTTTACTTGGGCAATGCTTTCTGTTTCTGTTCATTTAGCAATATGTTGGCTGTGGGTTTATTGTAGTTGGTGCTTACTATTTTAAGGTATGTTTCTTCTATGCCTAGGCATTTGAGGGTTTTTTTTCAGTAGGGATGCTGAATTTTATCAAACATTTTTTCTTCATCTAATCATATAATCATGTGATTCTTGTTTTTACATCTGTTAATATATTTAATTGCATTTATGATCTTGCAAACGTTGAAAAAGCCCTGATGACTGTGGATGAAGCCTACTTGGTCATGGTGGATGATTTTTGCGATATGTTGTGGTCTGATATACCAGAATCTTGTTAAGAATTTTTGTATCTATGTTCATTAGGGATATTGACCTGCAGTTCTCTTTCTTTGTTGACTCTCTACCTGGTTGGGTATCAGTGTCAGGTTAGCTTTGTTAAATGATTGGGGGGGTGGAATATCATCTTACTCAATTGCCTGGAATACTTTAAATAGGATTGGTATCAGCTCCTCCTTGTATGTTTAGTAGAATTTTGCTGGAAAGCCTACTGGTCCAGGGTTTTTTTGTAGGCAGTTTTCTAATGACAGAGTCATTTTCCTGGGTTGTTATTGGTCTATTTAGTGTCTCAGTGTCTTCTTCTTTCAACCTTGGGGGTTTTTGTGATGTCAGAAAGTCCTCCATTTCATAGAAGTTATCAAGTTTGTTTCCATACAGGTGTGCATAGTAGTCTCTGATAACATTTTGAATTTCTGTGGGGCCAGTTGTGATTTGACTTTTTGCAACTGATTTTGTTTATTCGGGCTTTTACTCTCTTTTGCTTGGTTATTCTGACTAGGGATCCATGAATCTTGTTTATTCTTTCAAAGAACCAGCTTTTTGCTTTGCTGATTATTTTCTATGATATTTTTGTCTTCTATGTCCCATATTAGGGCTTTTTCTTTGGAGATCTTGATTCTTCTGCCAAAGTTAGAGTTTTGATGGCCTTGTCTTTCCAACTGCCATAGGTGATTTGTTAGGCTGTTGACTTGTGATCATTCCATTTTTTTTGATATGGGTTCATAGAGATTTAATTCCATTCTTAGAACTCCGTTCAAGGCATCTAAGAGCTTTTGGTAAGATTTTATTTCATTTTTATTTGATTTCAGGAACCTGTTAATTTCTGTTTTTATTTCTGTGTTGACCCAGTAATCATTCAGCATCATGCTGTTTAATGTTCATGTCGTTCTGGATTTTGGGGAAATTTTGGTGGTTTTAACATTTATTTTTATTCCACTGTGGTCTGAGAATGTGCATGGCACTATTTTGATCTTCTGAACTTTGCTTATGCTTGATTTCTAGCCAAGGAAGTGATAAATCTTGGCATATGTTTCATGTGCTTATGAGTAGAACGTATATTCTATAGTTAAAGTGTTCCATAGGTATTTTTGAGTTCATTTGGTCAAATGTCAAGTTGAGGTTTTGGATGTCTTTTAAAAATTTGTCACAATGATCTATCTAGGGTTTTCACTGGGGTATTTAAGTCCCAGGTATAATAGTGTTATAGTCAATATCATTTTTTAGTTTACTTAGTAGTTGCTTTATAAATACTGGTGCTCCTGTGTTGGGTGCATATATGTTTAGGATGAATATATCTTGTTGATAGATTGAATCTTTTATCATTATGTAGTGTCCTTTTGTATCTTTTTAAATTTATGACTGGTTAAAGGTTGTTTAGTCTGATATTAAGATTGTGCTTCCTGCCTTCTTTTGTGATCTATTTGCCTGGAAATCTGTTTTCCATCCTCTATCTTTGAGTCTGTGAGCTTCCCCTGTGGTGAGATAATTTTCCTGGATGCAGCAAATTACTAGATCATGTTTTTTTAAAAACCAGTTTGCCATTCTGTGTTTTTCAGTGGTGCATTTAGTCCACTGATGCTCAGGCTTATTATTGAAATGTGATTGTTTATCCTCATCTTGAGGTTCTTATAAAGTTTCTGTTTTGTTTGTTAGTTTGTTTTTCTTTATTTTGCATCAATGTATGTATGTGTTTTCAAGTTTGCATTCATGATTAGTTTTGTTGATTCTATGTTCTCCTATTCTCTTGGGAAGTGGGAAATACAGGGTCATTCTTTTTTTTCTTTCTTCTATGCTTAATACCTTTTTAAATGTCTCCTATAAAGATTGTATGGAAGCTGCATAATCCCTTAGGGATTGGGTGTCTGGAAAGGATTTTAATTCTCCATCACTGATGGAGTTCAGCTTGACTGGGTAGGAAATTCTTGGTCAAAATTGTTTATCTTTGAGGACTTTTAATATTGGCCTCCAGTCCTCTCTTTTAGCTTGTAGTGTTTCTTTCTTTCTTTTTTTAGCTACTTTATTCTTTTTCTGTTCAGTTTTTTCCCCTTTTAATTTTTATTTAAAATTGTGGGGTACAATTCAGGGCTAGGTATACAAATATTCACTGTGTAGGCACCCTTTTTGATGAGATGTGCCCCCCCTTCCCCAGGCAGATATCAACTACTGTCAGTTGAATGGGTAGGAAATTCTTGGTAGAAATTGTTTATCCTTGAGGACTTTTAATATTGGCCTCCAGTCCTTTCTTCTAGGTTGTAGTGTTTCTTTTTCTTTTTTTTTGAGTTGGAGTCTCACTCTGTCACCCAGACTGGAGTGCAGTGGCCGCTGTTGGCTACAGTAGCCTCAACATGCTGGGCTCCGGTGATCCTTCCACCTCAGCCTTCCAAGTAGCTGGAATTACAGCATGCGCTACCACACCCGGCTTATTTTTTTATTTATTGTAGAGATGAGGTCTCACCAAGTTGCCCAGGTGGGTCTCAAACCCACGGACTCAGGCAATCCACTCACCTCAGCCTCCCAAAGGTGTGGGATTACAGGCTGAGCCACCGAGCCCGGCTGCTTGTAGTGTTTCTAAAGATAGGTCTGCTGCTATTCTGATTGGTTTTCTTGGTACATAGTCTGATCTTTCTCTCTTGCTGCATTTAGGATTTTTTGTGTTGTACCTTCTTTGTGTAGGCAAATTACTATGTGTCTATATATTTGTCTTCTTATTTGATGTCATGTGGGAGTTCTCTTTATCTCTTGTGTCTGGATGGTCACATCTCTGGTGAGATGAGGAAAGTTTTCTTGGATAACTCCCTGGAATACTTGCTCCAAGGTGTTCTCCCTTTCCCTTTCTTCTCCTGGGATACCAATCAGGAGTAGGTTTGGCCTCTTGCTCTAATCACACATTTCTTGGAGGCTTTGCTCTTTCTTTCTATGTTTTTTACAGATCGGATTAATTCTGTGTTTTGGTCTTCAAGTTCTGAGATTCTTTCTTCTGCATGATTTATTTTGCTCTCCATGCTTGTTATATTGCTATTTATTTCCTGGATGAAACTTTTTATGGCCAAATTCTCTGTTACAAGTTCCCTCAGTGTTGCATCTTGTCTTTCTTGAGTCTTATTCACTCATTCCATCCATTCCCTGATTCCTATTTTATTCTGGAGTCAGTCGCTGATGATTGCCATTGTTGGGCCCTGAGGTATGATTTTTCAGGCATTTTCTCTTTGTTACACTGGAAATTACCTCTGTTCTTTTGTTGATTTTTTCTCATTTGTGACTGATCTCTTTCTTTTCTCTTTAGTTCCATTATTCAGTAGTAGTGGTAGAGGTTTTCACTTCTGATGCTTGCTCATCCCTCTATTCTTTCCTGATCAGGGCTCTGAATTTGTTCTACTTTGAAACAGGGCTATTTTGAGACTTTACTCTCTTGTAGTTTTGAGAGTCGAAGAAGGTGGAGAATGCAGAGCTAAGGTTCAGAAACTGTTTGCAAATCACTAAGTTCACTGATTGTGGTATGTGTTCCCTGGGACACACTTCCCACCACCACTCTTTATGACAATGCAATTGGCATATGTGCATACCCCTGGGTCCATGATACAGTAACAGCAATGAGAAGAACAGAAAAAAGTAGAATAAAATAAGATGCACACACACAAAACTTAAAAAAACACAGAAAACAAAAGCAGATACAAAAGCAAAAAACAATTAAATACACACACAAACCAAAACTAAAACAAACTGAAAAAAAGTAAAACAAGCAAATAAAAAATACCGAAAAATGAAACGCACGCGTGCGCACACGCGCATGCACACACACACACACACCAAACTCAAAATGAAAGGACAAGAAAAAAAGAGAAGGGAGATTTAAAAAGGGATTTCAAATCAAACCGTCACATACGCATTAAGCTAAAAATGGAGAACAAACAAAACAACTGAAAGATAAACATTCAATCATTCACATATACACATAAATAGAAGACAAAAAAATGAAAGACAAAAGAAAGAAAAAAGAAGAAAGAAAAAAGAAAAGAAGAAAGAAAGTAAAAAAAAAAGGTGGTGCGGGGATACGATAGAACCCCCACATACACATTCATGCATAAAGGAGAAGAAAAAATTAAAAAACAACAACAAAAAAAACAGAAACAGAAAAATACAGCAACCAGAAAACAGCCTGCCCTCTTGTGGCAGGTTCTGTATTTGATCCTTACAGCTGCTCACAGGTAAGCTCTGCTGTTGTCTCCTGTGGAGCTGTGGCCTTATTCACAATCTCCCCACCACCAACAGCAGCCCCGACCCACCTTCAAGCCCCAATGGGAGAGCACATACACTATGACATGGGCAATGTGAATGTCACCAGCGGCATCAGGCACGTGATGGGGCTAGGGACTGTGAATGGAGGACACCCCCCCAGGGATCTGGCCTCCCGCGTCAGATTTAACAACTCCCAGTTCATGGGCCCCCCGGTGGCCAACCAGGCAGGCTCTTTACCTGCCAGCATGCAGCTGCAGAAGCTCAGCCATCAGTATTTCCACCATCACCCCTACCCCCACAACCTCGACTTGTTGTATTTGCACCCGCTGAGGGCTACCCAATGAATGGGACAAACTTGTGACTTCTGAGATTGCAGCCCCAAGCAGAGCGGCAGCAGCAGCAACCCCGGTGGAGCGGGGGCAGCAGTGACGGTGGCAACGACATGACGGCCTCCGTGGTCCACGTCCCTGCTGCAGTGCTGCCACCCGACGTCATGCACACTGATTTCATTGACGAGGAAGTGCTAATGTCCTTCGTGATGGAAATGGGCTTGGATCGCATCAAGGAGCTGCCCAAACTCTGGCTGGGGCAGAGTGAGTTTGATTTCACGATGGACTTCGTATGCAAACAGTAGCCCAACAGAGCAAGCTGTTGACTTGATCAAAATCCCCACAAAAGAAATCAGACCCTCAACTTCTTTGGTGTGAATTAAAAAAAACAAAAAACAAAAAGCAGAAACAGAAAAAAGTTCCTTAGACACAGTATCTCACTTTTCAGGTCTTGAAATGTTTGAGAACTTGGAGACAAAGTAAACTGCAAACTTGTACAAATTGGTTTAAATACAATTGCTTCTGTCCCCCCCCTTTTGTAGCCTTGACATTCATCTTCATTATGTAGTTAAAATATCCAGGTAACTTGGTCACTTTCGTTGTTTGTTTTTACACCTTTCCCTCATTTTCTCCAGTTCTCAACTGTTAGATAATGATCTTGGTAAACTGTTTAATCCTGTGGATTTGTAGATGGTTTCAAATGACTGAACTGCACTCAAATTTATTAGTAAAAGGAAAAAAATTGCATTAGTTGGTTGCATAAACTTTGAAAGGCAGCTATTACTACACAAACTCTGCCATCTCACTTCATTTTTTAAAATTTAATTTATGTATTTATTATAAAGATGTGGGGTACAGTTCATGGTTAGGTACACAAAGACTGATCATGCAGGTACCCCTGTTGATGAGGTATGCCACTTCCTCCCCTTGCAGTTTCCCTCAATTGCCAATCCCACCCCCTTTCCCTGACAGTTTCCCACTGCTGCCCATTGCTTTCTTATAGCATTATAAGTGTTCAAGGTTCATTTATGAGTGAGAACATATGGAACTCTGTTCTTTGTTTCTGTGATACATCACTGAGTATGATCAACTCCAAATCCATCCAGGTTGCTGCAAAGTTCATATATTTGCCCTTCTTTATGGCTGCATAATATTCCATTGTGTATATGTACCACATTTTTTTTATCCAGTCCTGCTTCGATGGGCAACATGGTTGGTTCCATGTTTTTGCTATTGTGAATAGAGCTGCAACAAACATACGTGTGCAGGTATCTTGTTCGTAGAGTAATCTGAGTTCGTCCAGGTATATTCCAATAGGGGAATTGCTGGGTCATATGGAAGGTTAATTTCTAGTTCTTTCAGAAATCACCACACTGTTTTCCAGAGAGGCTGTACAAGTTTGCATTCCCACCAACAGTGTAGAAGTGTTCCTTTTCCTCCACATCCTTGCCAGCATCTGTTGTTTGTTTTATTAATGATGGCCATTCTTACAGGGGTTAGGTGGTATCTCAGTGTGGTTTTGATTT
>NW_007071276.1:2512-13237 GCF_000164805.1 Carlito syrichta | reverse complement strand
CAGGGGTTAGGTGGTATCTCAGTGTGGTTTTGATTTGCATTTCTGTGATGATGAGTCAGGCTGAGCACTTTTTCATGTGTCTGTTGGCTGCCTGTGTATCTTTTTTTTGAGAAGTGTCAATTCATGTCTTTTGCCCACTTTTTAAAGGGGCTGTTTGTTTTTTCCCTTTGGTGCATTTGAGTTCCTTATGGATCCTAAATGTTAGGCCTTTGTCAGATTACAGTTGACAAATATTTTTTCCCATTCTGTGAGCTGTCTCTGCTGTCTTGATGGTTTCCTTTGCGTCGCAGAAGCTCATTAATTTGATGAGGTCCCACTTGTCTACCTTATTTTTTAAGGTATTGGCCTTTAGGGTTCTGAATAGGAATTGGTTCCCAGTTCCAATTTCCATAAGGATGTCTCCTGCATTTTCTAAAATTCTTATAGTTTGAGGTTTTTTTTTTTTTAGATCTTTGATCCATTTAGTGTTAATTTTGTGTTTGGTGATAGGTAGGGGTCCTGTTTCAATCTTCTGCATGTGGTCAGTCAGTTTTCGCAGCACCATTTACTGAATAGGTTTTCCTCTCCCCAGTAGCTGTTGTTGGAGGCTTTGTCAAAGATGAGTTGGTTGAAGAATTGAGGCTGCTTCTGGAATCTCTATCCTGTTCTATTGGTCTATGTGCCTGTTTTTGTATCAATACCATGCTGTTTTGATTACTATAGACTTATAGTAGACTTTGAAGTCTGGAAGTGTGATACCTCCTGCTTTGCTTCTCTTGCTAAGGATTGTTTTGGCTTTTCGTGGTCATTTATGTTTCCATATGAATTTCTGTATTGTCATTTCCATGTTTGAGAAGAATGGTGTTGTAACTTAATGGGTATTGCGTTGAATCTGTAGATTGCCTTTGGTAGGATGAACATCTTAATGTTGATTCTTCCTATCCATGAACATGGAATATTTTTTCATTTGTTTCACTTCGTTTTTTAAACTGTACTTTGAATACAGACTAGTTTTTTTTTTTGAGTTGGAGTCTCACTCTGTCACTTAGACTGGAGTGCAGTGGCCACTCCTGGCCACTGCAGCCTCGACCTGCAGGGCTCAGGTGATCCTTCCACTTCAGCTTTCCAAGTAGCTGGAACTACAGGCACGCACCACCATGCCCAGTTAATTTTGTAATTTATTGTAGAGACGCGGTCTCACCAACTTGCCCAGGCCGGTCTCAAATCCATGAGCTCAGGTGATCCTCTCACCTTGGCCTCCCAAAGTGCTTGAATTATAGGCATGAGCCACCACGTCCAGCCAAGTACAGACTAATTTTGAAAATATGCTAAACTGGAAGATTAAACAGAAGTGGGCCAAACCATTCTAGATCAGGAAAAGTCATACCACTCACTTTCAAGTTGGCTGTTCCCCTCCTCCCACATATGTACAGACAATAATAGAGTGTGGAATGTCTTCAGTGGCAAACTTTTTACATATTTATTTTGTTTCCACCTTCCACATTTTTGACACTGTGCTAATAGTTATATTCAGTGCATGAAAAGATGCTACTGTGTTGGAAGTTCTTTGGGAAGCTTAGACAGTATTTTTGTACAAAACATTTTTTTTTGAAAAATACTTGTTTCTTTGTTCTATTTTAATTTGACAATATCCGTAAAAATTTAAGAAATAAAAAATATTGGAATAAATCAGATCAGAGATTTTTATCAGCATGAAAGTAGGAAATTCATTGTTGGTTCATGTTTCACAACTCAAGAAAAAAATGCAGCATTCCATGCAATTGGAAGGTACTCCAATAGAGGTGATTTTTGATGCTACTTGATGAATCAAATGCCCACACAAAGAGGTTCTCTTCTATGAAATCCTAAGTTTCTGCAGATCTCTGTAACCTGAAGAAGTATTCTGAACAGACTTTGTTATTAGATATCCATAAATGCAAAAAGATTCTTTGTGTGCTTTTGCCTGAGATTTTTTGAGAAACCTTGGCATTTCAACTTATCTTCATTGGAACCATGGTAACTTTATCACTTGCTGTGAACGCATACTTTATTGATTTAAAAGCTCATCATTCTTGTTATGGGGCAACAGCTGCCTCTAAGACACATGTTGAAGCTATTACTAAACAAGTACTAGACTCTTTACTTGACTTCTCACTCAGTACATTTGTTTCTATGACAGAAAACTCATCACTTTTATTCAGATGATTCCCTTTTGGAGATCCGATTCTCTCTCTCTCTCTCTCTCTCTCTCTCTCTCTCTCTCTCTTTCTCTCTCCCCCCTCCCCCCATTCCTCCCTCCATTCTTTCCTCCCTCCCTCTCTCTGTTTATTTCTGTTTGTTGCTAGATAGAGATATAAACCACTCACTCATGAACACAGCCATTATTACCCTATTTTTGGTATCTGAAGGGGCCTTATTCTTTAACGTTGATAACAAATGCAGCAGAGACTCCAGCATTTCAATCCTTAGGTACATAAAAAAATGAGTACAGCTACCTGTGTTGTTTTGAGACAGTTATTTTAGGCTAGGGGGACCAATAACATGGGTGGCATCAGTCCAGATTTGGGCAGGCAGTAGCTGGGCACATTCTAGCAGAAGTAATTTGTTGTAAGATTTGGTATACTTTGTGCAAGGATGTGATTTTGCAGTCTTCTGGGATCGTTCAGGATTTCAGTGACACGTGTTGTGAACTCTCCTTTAATGGCTTTTCCTGTTTCCACTTATCAGGGTTTTAACAATAATGATGGCAATTGGATTCTGACAACTTGCACAAGATCTTCCTAAAACTCTGGGTTGAGGCAGGGAACTTTGTGACAGTTTCACAGCACAGGGTCAATTCTATGCCCACAACCTATTTTGGCCAAATAATCTCTAACGTCTGTTATAATCATAGAATCCCATGGAGGGCACTTCCCTGGGTTGATTGAAAAAGATTCTCAGGTCCCCCTTGGCTTCCTCAGGACTTTGATACTGGTGACTGTCTTTGAGAACTTTCCATCTCTCTATGTGGCAATCTGCATTATGCGCTTGTCCTCATATTTTAATGGTTTCTTTTATATTTAGAGATCCCTTTGACAGATACAGACTCCTGAAATTAGAAAGATTCCTGGGAAATTGTCAAATGGAGAGGAAATCAGAAACCATGACAGGAAACTAGTCCTTAACCTCCATCTGTATCTACCTCTAGGCTTGACTCCAATCAGTGGGTCCTGTCCACCACCTGTAGTTGATATCTGCCCTGTGTCCATACAAAGAGGTTTGTGTTTGGGCTCACATTGAAGTCACTTTACTGTGCGTCTTGCATAGGAATACGAGGCTGTGTCCTCTGTTCTCAGACTGTTCATTTGCAGATAAAGCAAGTTCTTGGCATTGTCTCTGGAGATGATGAATCTGCTCCTCATGTAGTCTGGACAGTTTGTGTTACCCCATCTGGGTTAATTACTCCAATCCACTGGAATGGAGCCTGGTGGACCCAGCTCATCCAATAGCTTCTGAAGGTGAATCCAGAGGCTACATAGGAGAGTCTCAGGCACCCTCCAGGTTGGACAAAGTCTCCCCCAGACTTCACCAGCTGTACGTTACACTGAATACTTGCAAATACAGAGACATACTGGCCAGTAACTATAACTCATATCCACTGTTTCTCTCACTCATATCCTTTCACCCACTTAATATCTTTACTCTGTGAGAATTACCTTCTAAAATAGCAACAAGGAGAAGTCAGATGAGCCCAAAATCCATGGTGGTGCATCTTCTGTGTTCTGTCCTGATCCCTGAATGGGGAAGCTTGATTTATGGCTGAGGATGTAGTCAATCTTGGAGTACATGCCATGTGGTGATGAGTAGAATGTATATTCCCTAGTTGTTGGGTGGAGTATTCTATAGGTATCTATTAAGTTCATTTGGTCAAACAACAAGTTAAGGTCCTGGAACTTCTTGTTGATTTTGTGCCTCAATGACCTATGTAGTGTTGTTTGTGGGGGTATTTAAATCCCCAGCTATGCCAGGCTCAGTGGCTCAGCCTGTAATCCCATGCCTTTGGGAGGCTGAGGTGAGTGGATTGCCTGAGCCCACAGGTTCGAGACCCGCCTGGGCAGCGAGACCTCATCTCTACAATAAACCTAAAAATCAGCCGGGCGATGTAGTACATGCCTGTAATTCTGGCAACTCAGAAGGCTGAGGCGGAAGGATCGCTGGAGCCCAGCAGATGAGGCTGCGGTGGCTGGGAGTGGCCACTGCACTCCAGTCTGGACAACTGAGTGAGACTCCAACTCAATAATAATAATAATAATAATAATAATAATAATAATAATAATAATAATAAATTCCCAGCTATGATAGCATTAGAGTCAATATCTTTTATTACTTACTCATTGTTTCTGTGAGAGATCACTCAGTATTATAAACTCTAATTCCATCCAGGTTGCTGCATAATTTGTAATTTTGTTCTTCTTTAAGAGTGTGTAATATTCCATTGTGTATAGGTATTTTGCTATTCACAATAGCAAAAACATGGAACTAACCATGTTGTCCATCGAAGCTGGACTGTATTAAAAATATGGTACGTGTACACAATAGAATATTATAGCCATAAAGAAGGTCAAACATATGGACTTTGCAGCAACTTGGATGAATTTAGAATTGATCATATTCAGTGCTCTATCACAGAAACAAAGAACAGAGTACCATATGTTTTCACTCATAAGTGGACCTTGAACAATTATAATACTATGAGAAAGGGGTTGATAGTAGTGGGACACTGTCAGGGGAGAGGGGGATTCAGTTTAGGGAAACTGCTAGGAGAAGGAGGGTCATATCTCATCAACAAGGGTACCTGCAAAGCCAACGTTTGTATACCTAACCCTGAATTGTGCTCCACATCTTTATAATAAAAAAGAAATAAAGAAAAATACTCCCCCTCCAAAGAAACTGCTTGCTCAAAGAAATCAAAGATTATACAAATAAGTAGAAAAATATTCCATGCTCATGGATAGGAAGAATCAACATTGTTAAGATGTCCATCCTATCAAAGGCAATCTATAGGTTCAATACAATACCCATTAAATTACCAACATTATTCTTCTTAGATCTGGAAACAACTATACAGAAATTCATATTGAAACATAAACAATCATGAATAAAACAATCCTCAGCAAAAAAAAAAAACAAAGCAGAAGGTATCACACTTCCAGACTTTAAACTTTATTATAAGCCTACAATAATCAAAACAACCTGGTATTGGTACAAGAACAGGCATATAGACCAATGGAACAGTATAGAGATTCTGGAAGCAAAATCTCAATTTCTCAATCAACTCATCTTTGACAAAGCCTCCAATAACAACCATTAGGGAGAGGAGAACTTATTCAATAAATGGTGCTGGGAAAACTGGCTGACCACATTCGGAATATTAAAACAAGACTCCTACCTATCAACATACACAAAAATCAACTCTCATTGGATCAAAGGCCTAAACATAAAGCCTCAAACTATAAGAACCTTAGAAAATGCAGGATCCTTTGGTTGTTCACTCCTCTCCTACTTGGAAAAAAAAAAAAGAAAATGCAGGAGACATCCTTATGAAAATTGAAACTGGCAACCAATTTTTGATCAAAACCTCAATGCACATGGCCTAAAAGATAAAATAGACAATTGGGACTTCATCAAACTGAAAAACTTCTGCAAAGCAAAAGAAGCCGTCATGAGTGTGGGGAGGCAGACCTCAGAATGGGAAAAATATTTACCAAATGTATATGACAAAGGTTTGACACTTAAGATCTACAAGGAACTCAAACATGTTGAAAAGAAAAAAATACAAAAAACAAAAAGTGGACAAAAGATATGAATAGACACTTCTCAAAAGAAGACATATGAGCAGCCAACAGATACATGAAAAAACATGCAACCTCATTAATTATCAAATAAATGCAAATTAAAACCACACTGAGATACCATCTAACTTCAGTCAGAATGACCGTCATCAATCATTCAAAAAATAACAGAAGTTGTAGAGGATGCAGCAAAAAGGGAACATATCTAAATTGTTGGTGTAAAATAAACTAGTACAACCTCTGTGGAAAATAGTGTGGTGATTCCTAAAAGATATAATAATCGACATTTCATATGACCCAGCAACTCCCCTTCTTGGGATATACCTGGAGAAATCCAAATTATTCTGCAAAAGAGATACCTGTATATACATGCTTATTGCAGCACTATTCACTAGCAATATCATGGAACCAACCATGCTGCTCATCGAAAGTAGACTGGGTTTTCACTGCATACAATCATGTCGTCTGCAAAGAGAGATAACATGGCTTCCTCTTTTCCTATTTGGATACCCCAGATCGCCTTCTCTTCTCTGATTGCTCTAGTGAGGGGTGAGAGTGGGCATCTTTGTCTTGTTCCAGTTTTCAGGGGAAATGGTTCCAATTTTTTTCTGTTTAGCAGTATGCTGGCTGTGGGTTTCTCAAAGATGGATCTTACTATTTTGAGGTTTGTTCCACCTCTGCCTAGATGTTTGAGGGTTTTTATCAAGAAGGGGTGCTGGATTTTATCAAAACATTTTCTGTATCTAATGATATAATCATGTGTTTTTTGTTTTTATGTCTGTTGATGTATTTAATTACGTTTATGGTCTTACAAATGTTGAACCAGGCTTGCATCCCAGGAATGAAGCCTATTTGGTCATGATGGATGATTTTTGAGGTGTATTGCTGAATCTGGTTTGCTAGGATCTTGTTGAGAATTTTAGCATCTCTGCTCACCAAAGATATTGGCCTGTAGTCCTCTTTCTTTTTTACCTGGTTTGGGTATCAATGTGATGTTAGCCTCATAAAATGATTTGGGAAGTGTTCCATCTTCCTCAACCCCCTGGGATACTTTCAATAGGATTGGTATCAAGTCTCACTCTATAAAAAAGATACCTGCACATGTATTTTTATTGCAGCATTGTTCACAATATCAAGTACATGGAACCAACTGTGCTGCCCACCAAAAGAGGACTGGATAAAAAATTGTGGTACATATACACAATGAAATATTATGCAGCCATAAAGAAGAACAAAATCATGAACTTTGCAGCAACCTGGATGGAATTATAGTTTATAATATTGAGTGCTCTTTCACAGAAACAAAGATCTGAGTATCACATGTTCTCACTCATAAGTTGACCTTGAACAACTACTGTAATACTATAAGAAAAGGATTGACACTAGCAGGAAATAGTGGGGGGTGGGGCAGGGAGGGAGGTGGGATGGATAGTAGTTGAAATCTTCCTGGGGAAGGGGGCACACCTCATCAACAATGGTTCCTGCACAGTGAATATTTGTATATATAACCTTGAATTGTACACCACAATTTTAAAATAAAAAAAGAAAACAAAGAAAGCAGACTGGATTGTAAAAACTGTGGTATATATGCAATGAAATATCATGCAGGTATAAAGAAGGACAAAATTATGAACTTGGCAGCAACTTGGAGAGATTTGGAGTCTATAATCTATCATACTCAGGGAACTATCACAGAAATAAAGAACCGAGTACCACATATTCTCACTCATAAGTGAACCCTGAACAGTTATCCTAATATTGTAAGAAAGGAATTAGCAGTAGTTGGAAATGGCCAGGGAAGGGAGGGGAGGACACACTTCATCAATAAGTGTACCCGATCTCAAACCAGGTGAAGTGGGGATCAAAGTGAGGCCCAAACTTTACCTGTACAATGACCATTTGTATATCTAACCCTGGATTGTACCCTGTCTTAAAAAAAAAGAAATAAAGTTTTACCCAATATACTGAAATGTTTATGTGAAATATGGGTCCCCATGTGCAATCCCTTGACAAGACTCAGATTTATCTGAGCAACTAATATGTGAGCAAGCACTCATAGGACACAAAATGCAAACAGTTAAGAAATAGAAATCTAGTTGGTAACAAGGTAAGATGCCAGTATAGCATGCAACTTCATTTGGCAACTCAGCAGATATTATAAGAATCCTAACAAAAATTGCTTCAGATATGTTATCAAACTAACTGTTTTGCACATACTTTAATTGTGAAATCATCAGTACACTATAAACTTAGCCCATTTTAAAAGTAGCTCCATACACATAATTTTGTCAATATGATGATTGGACTATTTTCCTATTAATAGATATTTAGAGTATCTCCAATTTTTTGATCTGACAATTCTATAATAAATATTAACATTTATATGTAACATAGGTATATCAATATCCTTAACATATATGTATATATTATAACTATGACATGTTATATATGTGTATATATATACACTAAATGTATGTTTCATACTATATATAATTAATGCTCTTAATATGTGTGCACATGAGTTTACATTAGTCATGTTTTCCTGTAGTATTTAGTTTCACAAGTAAAGTTCTTAGTTTAAAGTAATGACATATTTGACGTTTTTAAGCGCAGTACTAAACTACCCTTCCAAAAGATTTACTAATTTCATTTACCAGAAGTATACAAGAATGCTGTTGTCCTAATTTGCCAAAACTAGATATTATTATTAAAATAAAATATAAATATAGTTGGAAAATAGAATATATAAACAACTAGAACTCATGCAATCATATTTTCAGGAGTCTCTGACATTTCATATGTGTTTATCTATGTTTCTAACTACCTTTCTCTACCTTCATATATATTTTTTTCTTTGTGAAAAACTGAGGTATAATTGTATATAAAAATTTCACATTTTAAAAATGAGGAATCTTCTGTCTCTCTAATTTACTTTCTCAATAAGCTATATTTTCCAATCTAAAAAAATTGCAATCTGCATCAGTCACTGCAATCAAGTTAATGTGAACAAACATACACTTATATAGAATAAATAAGTTTTAATGTTCTTGTTCTGAATGCACAGATGGGTGAACATAGTTCACAAAAATAAATTTATATTTTAAGATGGCTAGAAGAGAATATTTGAAATACCAGCACAAATACTCGATAAATGCTCAAGGTGGTAGAAACTCTAAGAATCCTGATTTAATCAGTACATATACAATATCACATGTACCCATAACAATGTACAAATATTATGCAACAATATAAGAACCAGCGGAGGTTGTGGTGAGAGGCAGTTAGGAGGAGATAACTGACGCATTGGAGAGAGTCTAGCAGGGCTGTTGGTGTGGGAGAACCAAGGATGGAGATGGCTGGGTGGAGTTATCCTGAGGACAGGACAAAGATGAGACCCCATTCATTCAAAGGAGTCATGTTTGTTTAGTTTTGTCTATGGAATAATTTAAACTTGAGTGCACTGTTGAGAATAATAGAACTTTTCACCTTCAAGTAATGGACCTCCACATCTGGGTGTGGTCAGGAAGGAGACAGAGAGAGCCCAGCCCAAACCACCATCATCCCAGGTGACTGTGTGGTACTCATGGCTGTACCTCCTTGTGGTCTTTGAGCCTGGCTTCTCTCAATTAGCATTATGTCTGTGGATCCACCAATAGTTTTCCATTGTAGTTGCTGTACAGTATTCCATTTACTTAGTTTATATATTCATTCAACTTTTGAAAAATTGTTGGGATTGTTTCTGGTTTCTAGCAACTATGAAGTTTCTATAAATGTTTGAATACAGGCGTGTATGAATGTGATTTTGTAACTGTGGCAAACACTCGGGTACATTTCTAGGTCTTCTGTTATGGGAATGTATAATTTTATAAGAGGCTGTTCATTGCTTTTGAGTAGCTGTTTCTTTTTACTAGAAATGTTTTAGGCTCTCGGATCTAGCAGGCTCATCAACATTGCTTTGGTAAATATTTCATTTTAATTCGAGTCATTCTAAAACAGAGTGTACTGATGTCTCATGCGATTGTGATATGAATTTCTATAATGGCAAATGATGTTGCCCTTCTAATATATCACTTGTTTGTCTTGTTTTTTGAATCAGAGTCTCATTCTGTTGCTAATGCTGGAGCACAGTGGCACTCTCAGGGTACCGCAGCCTTGACCTTCTGGGCTCAGGTGATCCTTCCGCCTTAGCCTTCCAAGTAGCTGGAACTAGAGGTGTGTCCTACCATGCCCAGCTAGTTTTTTTTTTTATATATTGTAGAGTCGAGGTCTCACCAAATTGCCCAGACCTGTCTTGAACCCCTGGGCTCAAGCAATTCTCTGGTCTTGGCCTCCAAATATGCTGGGATTACAGGCTTGAATGTCAGTACAGATTTTTGCCTGTTTTATTTATTTATTTTTTTATTAGTCAATATTTTTTATTATGGTTTTGTGGGGTACAGTTAAGGGTTAGGTGTACAATTACGTTTCATTCAGGCACCCTGTTGATAAGAGGTGTTTTCCCATCCCCGGACAGATATTTGCTACTGTTAATCCCATCCCCCTCCACCCCCCATAGTTTCCCAGTACTGTCAGTCATTTTCTTATAGTATTACATTGGATGTTCAAGGTCCATTATATGAGTGAGAACATGTGATACTCGGATCTTTGTTTCTGTGAGAGGTCACTCAGTATTATAGACTCTAGTTCCATCCAGGTTCCTGCAAAGTTCATGATTTTGTTCTTTTTTATGGCTGCATAGTATTCCATCGTGTATATGTACCACATTTGTTTAATCCAGTCCTCTTTTGATGGGCAGCATGGTTGTTTCCAGGTTGTTGCTATTGTGAACAATGCTGCGATAAACATACGTGTGCAGGTATCTTTTTTATAGAGTGATTTGAGTTCTTCAGGGTATATTCCCAGTAGGGGGATTGCG
>NW_007071276.1:0-1194 GCF_000164805.1 Carlito syrichta | reverse complement strand
GGTTTCTGTTTGTTTATTATTGGTGTAAAGAAATGCAATTGTCTTTTGCACATTTATTTTATATCCTGAGATTTTGCCGAAGGACTTTATCCTGTAAGGATGTTTTTGACAGATTCTCTTGGGTTTTCAAGGTACACGATCATGTCATCTACAAATAGAGATAATTTGACTTCCTTTTTTCCTATTTGGATACACCTGATTGCCTTCTCTTCTCTGATTGCTCTAGCCAGGACTTCCAATACTATATTGAACAGGAGGGATGAGAGTGGGCATCCTTGTCTTGTTCCAGTTTTTAGGGGAAATGGTTCCAATTTATGTCCATTTAGGAGTATACTGGTTGTGGGTTTCTCGTAGATGGCTTTTACTACTTTGAGGTGTGTTCCCTGTATGCCTAGATGTTCAAGGGTTTTTAATCAAGAAGGGATGCTGGATTTTATCAAAAGCTTTTTCTGCGTCTAATGATATAATCATGTGGTTTTTGTTTTGACATCTGTAGATGTATTTAATTACATTTATTGTTTTATGAATGTTGAACCAGCCTTGCATACCAGGGATGAAGCCTACTTGATCATAATGGATGATTGTTGAGATGTGTTGTTGAATCCGGTTTGATAGGATAGTATGGAGAATTTTAGCGTCTATGTTCATCAAAGATATTGGATTGTAGTTCTCTTTCTTTGTTGGGTCTTTACCTGGCTTGGGTATCAATGTGATGTTAGCTTCACAAAATGATTTGGGGAGGGTTCCATCTTTCTCAATCGCCTGAAATAGCTTCAGTAGGATTGGAATCAGTTCCTCCTTAAATGTCTTGTAGAATTCTGCTGGAAAGCCATCTGGTCCAGGGCTTTTTTTGTCAATAGTTTTCTTATTACATAGTCAATTTCCTTGATTGTTATTGGTCTATTTAGGGTCTCAGTTTCTTCTTGTTTCAACGTAGGTAGTTTGTGTGATGATAGAAAGTCTTCCACTTCCTTGAGGTTTTCAAGTTTGTTTCCATACAAGTGTACACATTAGTCTCTGATTATCTTTTGTATTTCTTTAGGATCAGATGTGACTTTATTTTTTGTGTTTCTGATTGTGCTTATTTGGTTTTTTTTCGTCTTTTTTTCTTGGTCAGTCTAGCTAGGGGATCATTGATCTTGTTTATCCTTTTGAAGAACCAGCTTTTTGTTTCATTGATTTTTTGTATTGTCT
>NW_007071275.1:0-578 GCF_000164805.1 Carlito syrichta | reverse complement strand
TTTTTCCTTTTCAATTTTTTTTTTTTTTTTTTTTTTTGAGTTAGAGTCTCACTCTGTCGCCCAGGCTGGAGGGCAGTGGCACGCTCACGGCCATCACGGCCTCGACCTGCTGGGCTCAGGCCATCCTTCTGCCTCAGCCTTCCAAGTAGCTGGAACTACAGGCACACATCACCATGCTCGGCTAATTTTTTGATGTATTGCCCTGAGCTCAGGCAATCCTCTCACCTCGGCCCTCCAAAGTGCTATTGAGCCACCTCACCCTGCTCAATTTTTAAAATGACATAAATTACAATTTCGTTGTTTTTTTTTTTGAGTTGGAGTCTCCCTCTGTCACCCAGACTGGAGTGCCGTGGCCTCTCCCGGCCATTGCAGCCTCGACCTGCCGGGCTCCGGCGATCCTTCCGCCTCGGCCTTCCGAGTAGCTGGAACTACAGGCGCACGCTACCACACCCGGCTCATTTTTGGATTTATTGTAGAGATGAGGTCTCGCCAAGTTGCCCGGGCAGGTCTCCAACCCGTGGGCTCAGGCAATCCACTCACCTCGGCCTCCCAAAGTGCTGGGATTACAGGCTTGAGTC
>NW_007071274.1:0-367 GCF_000164805.1 Carlito syrichta | reverse complement strand
TTCCCCCCATAGTCTGCTTTATTACTATCACACACACACACCATCTCAAGTCTGTTTTTCTCACTATCACGTGACTGTTTTGTTCACTGTTGTATATACAGCACCTAGAACTGTGTTTGGTGTATAGTGAGTGGGCGACTGCATGGGTGGGTAAGTGGGTGGAAGGATGGATGGATGGATGGATGGATGAGTGGAGGGGTAAGTGGATAGATGTGTGGGCGGATGGATGGATGGGTGGAGGGGTGGATGGTAGCTGGGTGAGTGGATGGATAGATGGATGAATGGATGAATGGGTGTGTGGATGGGTGAAGAGGTGGATGGGTGGGTGAGTGTGTGGATGGATGGATGGATGGATGGATGGATGGAT
>NW_007071273.1:2116-2919 GCF_000164805.1 Carlito syrichta | reverse complement strand
CTAGCTACCCTGCTAGCCAGCTGTCTTAGTTAGCTGAAATAACTAGCTAGCCAGTTTTCTAGCCAAATGACTTAATAGCTTTTTAATGAGCTAGCGAGCTGGCTAGCCAACTGACTCATTGAGGTGAATTAACTGGGTAACAGACTGCTTAGCGAGCTGACTAACTAGTTGAGTAAAGAGCTAGGTAGCTGGCCAGTCAGGTGACTAAAGGAGCTGAATTAGCTAGTAATCCAGCTGGCTAGCCAGTTGACATAACTAGCTCTCTAGCTCCCCAGACACCTGGATAGCCTGCTGACTTAATTAGCTGGCATAGCTAACCAGCTGGCTAATGAACTGACTTGACTAGGTCACTACCTGTCATAACTAGCTGTCTTTACTAGCTGGCCTGCTTTTTAGTCAGTTGTATTAACTAGCTTGCTACATAGTTCAAAATCTGGGTATCAAGCTGAATTAACTAGGTGCCATATCTAGCTAGCCAGCTGTATAGCCAGCTGAATAAATATCAAGCTACCTTGCTATCCAGTGGGCTAGTCAACTGACATGACAAGGTGACTTAACTATTTAGCTAGCAGGCTACACAGCTGACAAAACTAGCCAACTTCATATCTAGCAAGCTGGTTAAAAAGCTGACTTAACTAGTTAGCCAAGTGTCTAACCAACTGACTTAATAGCCTAGCTATCTAGCTATACAGCAGGCTATCCAGCTGACTATAACTAGCTGACTTAATGAAGTAGCCAGCTGGCTAGCCAGCAGACTTAGCTAGTTAGCTACCTAGCTAGACAGCTGAAAAGCCAGCTGACTT
>NW_007071273.1:0-1016 GCF_000164805.1 Carlito syrichta | reverse complement strand
TAGTAGGCTTACTAGTTAGCTGAGCTAACTTATCAGCTGAAAAGTTGGACAAGTAGTCGGCCGTTTGGTTAGTTAACCCAACTATTTGGCTGGCTTATAGGCTTACCAGTTAGATGACTAAACATGTCGGCCTTCGTGTGAGCCAACAGGTGAGCTGACTTAACAAGTTGACCAGTGAGTGAGCCGAATTGTCAGATGACTTAACTAGTCCGTTGGCAAATGAAACAAATTCTCAGATGATTTAACTAGTTGGCCAGCGAGTGAGCCGACCGATCACCTGACTTAACTAGTCGGCCAGCGAGTGACCTGACTGGTCAGCTGAATTTAGTGGGCTGACGAGTGAACCAACAGCTCAGAAGATGTAACTAGTTGACCAACGAATGAGCTGACTGGTGAGTCGAGTTATCTAGTCGACCTGCCAGTGAACCAATGGGTGAGCTGCCTTAACTAGTCGACCGGTGAGCGAGCCAAATGGTGAGTTGAGTTAACTAGTCAGCTGGCGGGGAAGTTGACTAGTTAGCTGACCTGTTGGCCTGCATGTGAGCCGACAAGTTAGTTGACATGTTGGCTGGTGAGCGAGTCTACTAGTTTGCTGAATGGTTGGCAGGCGAGTGAGCCAACTAGTTAGCTGACCTGATGGAAAGCAAGTCATCCCACTAGTTACCTGACCAGCTAGCTGAGTTACTAGCTGACTAGTCAACTAAGTAAGTAGCTGTTTTGCTAGCTGACTTAATGAGCTAGCTGACTTGCTAACTGGCTATCTAGCTGACATAACTAGCTAGCAAACAAGTTATCAAGCTGTCTAACTAGCTGACTTAATTAGCTTGTTAACTGGGTCGTTAGCTGGCTAGCTGACTTTAACTAGCTGAATAGATAGCTGACTTTCTATCTGGCTTAACTAGCTGGCTTACTAGCAACATGACTAGCTAGCTGACTTAACTAGGTAGCTAAATAGTTAGCTGACTTGTTAGCTGACTTAACTAGCTAACTGGCTAGATAGCTGTCTTAACTAGCTG
>NW_007071272.1:0-460 GCF_000164805.1 Carlito syrichta | reverse complement strand
CCTAGCTAACTCGTTACCCAACTAATTAAGACAGTTAGTAAACTCGTTTATCAAATAGTTGAAGCAATTAGCTAACTTAACTAACTCATTAAGTCACCTAGCTAACTCTTTAGCCAGCTAGTAAAGTCAGCATGCTAAGTCAGCTAGCTAATTAGCTAGCTAGCTGAGTCAGCTAGCTAAGACAGCTAGCTCACTAGTTAGCTAACTATTTAAGTCAGCTATTAAAGCTCCTACCTAAATAGTTTGCCAACTAGTTATGTCAGCTAGTTATTCAGCTAGCTAAATAGTTAGCTAACTATTTAATTGAAGTAGTTAAGTCAGCTAGCTATCTAGTTAAGTCAGCCATGTAAGTCAGCTAGCTAAGTAGTTAAGCCAGCTAGCTAAGTCAGGTATCTATTTAGTAAACTGGTTAAGACAGCTAGCTATGTAGTTACCTAATGGGCTAATTTAGCAGGTTGAT
>NW_007071271.1:0-600 GCF_000164805.1 Carlito syrichta | reverse complement strand
GCCTCAGCCTTCCAAGTAGCCGGAACTACAGGCACGCGCTGCCATGCCTGGCTAATTTTTTGATTGATTGTGGAGACGAGGTCTCACCAAGTTGCCCAGGCGGGTCTCGAACCCGTGGGCTCAGGCAATCCACTCACCTTGGCCAACACGTGTTATTTAAAAGTTTGAACTGACGCTGTCTTGGGCGAGGTTTACCCTGAGACGGACATTTGGGTGGTCTGTGACGGGAAGGGCTCCCAGGAGAGCCCAGTAAGGGTCGGGAGCAGGGGTAGGGAAGCTCTGAGCCTCCCCCTGCCCGCCCCCCTTCCCTCGAGGCTCCTATGCCCAAGGATCCTGGCCTGCTCTCTGTAGCTGCCCTATAGACGCGTGCCACCACCCCCGGCTAATTTTCTGTTTATTGTAGAGATGGGGTCTCGCCAAGCTGCTCAGGCTGGTCTCGAGCCCCTGGTGCCGTCCGATGGGCGGAGGGGTCCCGTGTCCCCCAGCACCTGGCCTATAGCACGGGTGTGACATGGGGGGCCCCCTGAGGAGGGGACTTGGTCATAGGCTGGGGAGGGGCCCTGCCTCCCCCTCCCCCTCCCCCCGTGGCGCAGGCCGGCT
>NW_007071270.1:0-586 GCF_000164805.1 Carlito syrichta | reverse complement strand
GCTAATTTTTGATTTATTGTAGAGATGAGGTCTCACCAAGTTGCCCAGGCGGGTCTTGAACCCGCAGACTCAGGTAATCCACTCACCTCAGCCTACTTATTTTTTAATTTAATTTAATTTAAAATTTTTTTTTAGTTGGAGTCTCACTCCGTCACGCAGACTGGAGTGTAGTGGCCGCTCCCAGCCACCCGCAGCCTTGACCTGCTGGGCTCCCGCAATCTTTCTGCCTCAACCTTCCAAGTAGCTGGAACTACAGGTGCGTACTACCACACCTGGCTAATTTTTCATTTATTGTAGAGATGAGGTCTCACCAAGTGACCTGGGTGGGTCTCGAACCCGTGGGCTCAGGCAATCCATTCACCTCGGCCTCCCAAAGCGCTGGGATTACAGGCTGAGCCACCGAGCCCGGCCTAACTCTTTTATTCTTTTATTTTTTTATTTATTTTATTTTTTATTTTTTTGAGTAGGAGTCTCACTCTGTCACCCAGACTGGAGTGCAGTGGCCGGCCGCTCCCGGCCACCGCAGCCTCAGCCTGCTGGGCTCCGGCGATCCTTCTGCCTCAGCCTTCCGAGTAGCCGGAATTAC
>NW_007071269.1:0-368 GCF_000164805.1 Carlito syrichta | reverse complement strand
TTTTTTTTTTTTTTTTTTTTTTTTTTTTTTTTGAGTTAAGAATCTCACTCTGTCCCCCAGGCTGGAGTGCAGTGGCACACCCACACCCACCGCAGTCTCGACCTGCTGGGCTCCGGCAGTCCTTCCCCTCAGCCTTCCAAGTAGCTGAAACTACAGGCATGTGCCACCACATCTAGCTAATTTTTTGATTTACTGTAGAGATGAAGTCTCACCAAGTTGCCCAGGCAGGTCTCGAACCCATGTGCTCAGGCAATACTCTTACCTTGGCCTCCCAAAGTGCTGGGATTATAGGCATGAGCCACTGCACCCCGCCAGGAATTCTTTTATAAATTGAAATGGCAGCATAAAAACTTATGGTAGGGAACATA
>NW_007071268.1:0-659 GCF_000164805.1 Carlito syrichta | reverse complement strand
GGTGGCCGGGAGCGGCCACTGCACTCCAATCTGGGCGAACGAGTGAGACTCCAACTCAAAAAAAAAATAATAATAAAATAAATAAAATAGAGATGGGGGTCTGGCTATGTTGCCCAGGCTGGTCTTGAACCCCTCGTGTCAAGCAATCCTCCTGCCTTGGCCTCCCAAAGTGCCGGGAAGACAGACATGAGACACTGCACCTGGCTAATTTATTTTCATTTTTTTTTTTCTGTAGAGATGGGATCTTGCTATATTGCCCAGGGTGGTCTCAAACTCCTGGCCTCAAGGGATCCTCCTGCCTCAGCCTCCCGAGTAGCTGGGACTACAGGCACCACCATGCTCAGCTGTTTTGTATTTTTCCAAGAGATGGAGTCTGGCTGTGCTGCCCAGGCAGATCTCAAACACCTGGGCTCAAGCAATCCTCCTGCCTTGGCCTCCCAAAGTGCTGGGATTACAGGTGTGAGCCACCATGCCCAGCCACACCCCGTTTCCTAATTCCCTCCAGCCAGACCGCTGTCTACGCAGCCAGCACGACTGCCTGTTTGGCAAAGAGACCAGAGGCAGGTAGAGGCCTTGCTGCAACTTCAGGGACCGACGTAGGGGAGTCGGGACCCGCACCCAGGCCGGCCGGGCGCCTCCTCCTGTCCCCCTTGGAGAAG
>NW_007071267.1:0-11947 GCF_000164805.1 Carlito syrichta | reverse complement strand
GGACCCCTCTCAGCAGCGACCTCCTCCCGGTCCTTGGCCTCCCCTGCCCCATCTCCTGTTCTTGGACTTGGACATCTCTACCCCGGGTCCCACATGCCCCCTCACCCTTCCTGACTGGGCTTCTGCCAGTTGTTTACACTCCTAGTAAAAAAGTGTATTTTAGAGACAAGGTCCTGCTCTGTGGCCCAGGCTGGAGTGTGGTGACGGGACCATAGCTCACTGCAGCCTCCACCTCCGGGCTCAAGCAATCCTCCCACCTCAGCCTCCCGAGTAGCTGGGACTACAGGCGCACACCACCATGCCTGGCTAATTTTTTAATTTTTTTTATATCAATATTTTTTTATTATGATGTTGTGGGGTACAGTTAAGGGTTAAGTATACAGTTACGTTTCATTCAGGCACCCTGTTGATAAGAGGTGTTTCCCCGTCCCCGGACAGATATTTGCTACTATTAATCCCATCTCCCTCTCCCCCATAGTTTCCCAGTACCGTCAGTCATTTTCTTATAGTATTACATTGGATAATTTATTTTACTTTTTTATTTTTTAAAAAAACATTTTTTATTGTAAAATTGTGAGGTACAGTTAAGGGTTAGGTATACAAATGTGCATCGTTCGGGCACCCTTGTTGATAAGGGGTATCTCCCCGTTCCCAGACAAATATTGACTACTGTTAATCCCACCTCCCTTCCCCTCCCTACCCCTTCCTACACCCCCATAGTTTCCCACCACTGTCAATCCTTTTCTTATAGTGTTATGATAGATGTCCAAGGTCCACTATATGAGTGAGAACATGTGGTACTCAGATCTTTGTTTCTGTGAGAGGTCACTCAGTATTATAGACTCTAGTTCCATCCAGGTTGCTGCAAAATTCATAATTTTCTTCTTTTTTATGACTGCATAGTATTCCATCATGTATATGTACCACATTTTTTTAATGCAGTCCTCTTTTGATGGACAGCATGGTTGATTCCAGATTCTTGCTATTGTGAACAAGTTGATCCTGTGGTTGTGGGTTATTGTTAAGCTGATTTAATTTTTTTTTTTGAGTCAGTGGTCAAACTCCACTGCCCAGCCCGGAGTATAGTGGTGTGGTCACAGCTCACCTCAGCCTCGACCTACTGGGTTCAAATGATCCTTCCACCTCAGCCTCCCAAGGAGCTGGGACTACAAGTGTATGTCACCATGCCTGGCTAATTTTTTGATTTGTCTGTAGAGATGGGGTCTCTGTGTGCCCAGGCTGGTCTTGAACTCCTGGGCTCAAGTGATCCTCCCGCCTTGACCTCTCAATGTGCTGGGATTACAGGCATGAGCCATCACATCTGGCCTGATTTTTAAGTGATTTCTAGAGATGGGGTCTCCATAGGTTTCCCAGGCTGGTCTTGTACTCCAGTTCTCAAACCATCCTCCCACCTCAGACTCCCACAGCTCTGGGATTCCAGGCATGAGCCACCGTGTCCAGCCAGCTGTCTAAACCCTCGACCCACACCCCCTTCACCCCCTGAACCACCGCCCTCTCCTTCAGCAGCCCCTTGGCCAGCAGGCTCTCTGGTGGTCACTTCAAATAAATGTCCGATGGCCTTTATGCCTCCTGACTTCCTGTCGGCCTCTGTCTTTCGGACACTTCTCCCGGCGTCCGGCTGGCCCTCCCGGCTCTTCCTCCTGGTCTTTGCCTGCTGCTTCCTCTTAAGCCCCCTTCCTCCCTTTGGGCCTAGGTCCAGGCAGCCCCATCTGGCCTCCACCCCAAGCCTCCCTCAGCCACCCCCACCATAAACAGTGCACATCGGGAGGCTAGATGTCTTCCCTTCTGCCTCGCCCCTGCCTGTGGCCCTGGACCCCTGGAGTCCACCTTCCAAGCTGCTGATCTTCACCGTGTGCCCACGAGGCCACAAGGGACCCGGTCACTGTTGAGGTCTGGCTGCAGGGCCCAGCCTCAGTCCCACTCCCTGCTCTGCTAAGAGCCTTCTGGAGATGCAGGGTGAAGCCCGACTTCCTGGCAGGGGCTCATGAGACCCTATCTGGCTAGAATGAGTCTCTCTCCAAAGCCCACAGGAAAGCACTCAGTTCTCTCAAAGGTCTAGGTTGTAAAACAATACCTTAATGAGTTTAGATTGTGGCCGTGTGTGTTTGCGGGAGGGGGTTGTGAAGAGGTGAAGGGAGACAGAGGATGAGAAGTACTACAAAAAGGTTTTGATTTAAGCAGAAAAAATGCTTCTGGGAAGGGACTTACTTCATAAGATTTTTCCTCCTTGTGGGGTTTAGGAAGTTTTATAAAATGTAGTCTCCAAGATGATGATTTGATAGTTATACTCAGGAAGTCTTCCTTGGTAAATAAACTTGGGGACTGAGTAAAAACTAGAATCCCCAAGTACCCAGCAGAATTAACCCTATTAATCCCATAGCTTGTAACCAATGCATTTCCAACCATGTCCCACATTACTAGGTCGTGTGGAAAAAATATTCTGGTGTTGGCCAGTTGCATAGTTTAAACAGCAAATTCTCCAGCCCAGAGATCACCTGTGGGGCTTAAGTTCAGAGACTAGAATACCAATCTAGAGAATCTTACAAACCTGGAGAAAATTGCCTTCAGCTGCATGATTGGTTTCAAAGAATATCATTTTTATTTTTAAAATGCAATGACTAGCCGGGCTTGGTGGCTCAGCCTGTAATCCCATGCCTTTGGGAGGTTGAGGTGAGTGGATTGCCTGAGCTCGCAGGTTCCAGACCCGCCTGGGCAACTTGGCGAGACCTCATCTCTACAGTAAATCAAAATGAGCCAGGCATGGTAGCGCACGCCTGTAGTTCCAGCTACTCGGAAGGCTGAGGCTGAAGGATCGCCGGAGCCCAGCAAGTCGAGGCTGCAGTGGCCGGGAGCAGACACTGCACTCCAGTCTGGGCGACAGAGTGAGACTCCGACTCAGAAAAAAATAATAATAAATAAAATAAAATAAAATGACTAATAACCTACTTAACCTTGTGATTCTGGTATTTCAGGAGCCATGGTGTTGTCCAACAATGACATATATAACAATAAAACCGCTTTGTCAGAGATAGATTTATCTGAGGGATATTATGCTATCCTGACATTAAGATTAAAAAAGAAAAACATACATAGGCATGCAAACAAATCAAGCTTTGTATTTTAATCTGAATAGATTGAAAGATGTTTTCTAAGGTAAAGACTTTTCCTAAGTTCCTTTTGTTTAAATGAATTGTCCATCTCCCATGCTTTTGAAGGCTATTTTGAAAGCCGAGTATAATAAATTTGAAAAAAAAAACTTCTTAGTGGTATGGTTTCTACATGATAAGACTCACTTCCGCAATCATCTCTTATAAAGATGGTCTCCAGCTTTGCAGTCCACGTGTTGGTGGAAAACTGCATTATATCATCATTATTCCGCAGAACTCTCACCAGAAACCTTTAGGGAATTAAACACTGCTTTTATATATAACTGCCATTTACTTTATGTATATTGCTTTATACCTATAACACATACATATATATGTCATAGTAACAATTTTGTACCATTTCGTTTGGTGGTGTTAATTACATTCATAATGTTGTACAACCACCACAGCTCTATTCCTCAAATTTGTCATCACCCCAAACAGAATCATCGTAACCATGAAGCAATAACTCACCACCTTTCTTCTTCCCTGGCCCCAGGTAACCTCTAATCTACTTTCTTTCTCTATAAATTTGCTTATTCTAGACATCTCACGTAAGTGAAATTGTCTAACATCCGTCCTTTTGTGTCCGGCCTATTCCACTTATTATAATGTTTTCAAGACTCATCCATATTGTAGCAATTTAGGCACTTCATTATTTTATATCTGAATAAAAATATTCCATTGTCTGTATAGACCATGTTTATCCATTCATCTGAACGCTTGGCTTGTTTTCACCTTTTGTCGCTTATGAACTTGCTTCAACTGCTTGGCCTTTTAAAATTTGTAACTGACATTTCCTGAAGAGTACTTCTTCCTTGGAAGGTTATTTCTTTAAGGGTCAGTTTTTAAATATCTTTGCAGGGGAAGGAGTTTCTCGATCCACCCTGGCTGCTCAGAATGGCACAAGCCACACTCTTGCTTTGAGTCCTGAGTCAGAAAATTACCTCAGCTAGCGTTCTGGTTCACCCTCAAGATGAACCAAGGGATATTCCAGTCGTTTTACTGTCTTATGGCCCTGAATGAACCTGAATAACAAACAGTGCTCAGCACAGAGTCCAAAAGTACAAGAAAAGTGAAATTCTAAGAGAAGAATGAGTGACTGAATGAGCACCCATGTAAACTCACTGCAGAACACCCAGAGGTTAAATCTGGGTGGACTATGTGGTTTTAGTGCTAAGGATATATACTCTTGGGTTCTCTTCAGGTTGTATACATTTTTTGCTTTTTAGAGATAAGGATAATAATAATGGTAGGTCAGAGATTCACTTGGGAAAGAGAACCACTCTCAATACTTGAAGCAAGAAATAATTTAAGATGGGGGACCTGATTACTTTCAAAATTGTCAGAAGGACTGTGGATTGGGAGAGCACCAGAATGACTCAAAACTATTCTGCACTGATCCCTAGAGCAGCTACTGTCTCTGAAACCATCAGTGAAGCTGAGAATTCAAGAACCTGCTCTTGGTCCTACATTACAGAACCTGGAATCATTGCAGTTGGTTATGCAATCCTTTTTTTTTCCCCCTTGATAAGGAGGACTACTCAGAAGTAAAAATATGTATGGGTCACATTAAAAACTATTTTAAAAATAAAACCATAGTACTTTCTGCCAAAACAGGCTTTAGTATTTCTCTCCATCATGGAAATATTTTTATTTCTGGATACAACTTTAGAAACTATACATCTAGTATAATTTATGGCATCTGGTTGTAACAAGCACATTTGCACAAATTTTTTACAAGTTGAGATCTGGTAGTGGGGGGTGAGACTGAGACAATAGTAAAAGTGGATAAATTGGTATCCAAATTTAGCCACAGAGCAGGGATGGCACAGGCAGTGGCAACAGGGAATTCTTACGTACAGGGAAAGGGAGAAGAGGGAAGCTGTCTTTGAGTAGGGGATGGGTGTAAGGGGACTGTAAAGTTTCTGAATCTCAACAAGAAACTAAAGAATACTTCCAACATCCCATGTGAATGATTAGTTTTTTATCTCTTGTGCCTGTGAATAACATAGCAGTCTTGCTGCAACACTTCTGGGAAGGAGGGTTGGTCTACTGTGCATGAAGTGTGTGAGTGCACGTGTGTGCATGTCTGGTGGAGGGGCTACTTCTTCGTACTTCCTCGAGGTCCTCTGCTTGAGTTTCACTGGTTGGGGAGTTTGGGGGAAGGAGCAGGGCAGGTATGACTTGGTGCCTCCTCTTTCTCTGGGGAAACTGCTGTGCTCAGGAGGAAGTGACAATCTGCTCTGCCCTCTACCATATTCATAGTTTTGCAGGAGCCCATAAAGGCATAGGTGCCTTTAGTGTTCAGTGCAGCCCAGATTCTTTTACACACACACACACACACACACACACACACACATGTTTTAAAGATGTGGGGTATATAAGTGGTCATTGTACAGGTAAAGTTTGGACTTCCCTTTGATCCCCACTTCAACTGGTTTGAGATCAGGTACCCTTATTAATGTTATGTATCCCCCACCCCCACCCCAGCAGTATCCTGCTACTGCCAAATTCCTTTCTTATAGAACTATGGTGAACGTTCAGGGTGTGCTTATGAGTGAGAACATGTGGTAACTCTGTTCTTTGTTACTGTGATAGATCACTGAGTATGATAGACTCTAAATCCATCCAAGTGGCTGCAAAGTCCACATGTTTGTCCTTCTTTATGATGCAGCCCATGATTCTCTGGTGCTTTAGTCTTTGGAGTTTAATTTATCCTTGGGAATTTCATAAGGGAAGATGGTTTAAACTCTAAGTTGCTGTCTTTTGCCATCGAAGCATCTTTCGGTTGTCATGTAAACTCACTGTAGAACACTAATGATCTAAATCAGATATTGCGACTGGACATAAATTAGGGTGGGGGAACCCAATAGTGGAATGAATTTTCAATCCTGAGTATAGAATGACCTTGTACTGTTCTATCCTGTCCTGTGCTCTTCTGACCCACTTCAGAGTCTTTGTGGGGAGGGGAATCTGAATTTTTCGCTAGCGCTTAGTTATGGGCAATTCCCTCCCTCAAGGGAGTAACCACCACCTGATTGATTCTTAAAGTATACCTGGGGAGAACATCATTTTTCCAGCTTCATGTTTCCTTATGAGGAAAACTCTAATCATTGGTGCATTCAGGGGCATTGCACTTATCTGATTCAGCCCCTTCCTCTTCCTGGAGTCTTTGGAAGCAGCTGTTGACAGAAAGGATAAATCATCACTCTTCCTTTCCAGGGGAAGCCTAGAGATGTTCAGGACTTCCAGGGCTTCTGGATGAGTAAGTCTGTTTAAATCAGGGCAACGTATCACCAGGCATGAGTCACCCACCAGTCTTCCACATTGGCTTTCACCAATACCCTGCTTGTTGGGTTTCTCTCTTCATTGATTCCAAAATTGAATGGGGATGGTAGAGGAATGTTAAGAATTAACCCTCTCAAACTATTACAGTGAGAGTGGGAGGATTTCTGCTATTCCTTTAGCTCATGCTATATCGTGTTGTGTATAAATAAGAGTCTACATGCCGCACCCCAGATGGCCAACTCTGCCAGGGATGCAGCCTTCTCCCAGCCCAGGCTGGTGATGCCATCATCTTGGAAGGGCTTCTGTGGTGCACTGCAGCACAAATAGATTATTAGTCAGACTTAACTGTTTAGGGGATATCCCAATAAATTCCAGGGTTTTATATCATTCAGTGTCTCAGGTACAGAAACACAATTCAGCAACAAAAATAAAATGACTCCAAAGCACCATACTTCCAATTTTTACTAGTGTCTTCTAAAGAACAGTAAAAGGGACCACATAAATACCGAAGCCCTTATTCAAAAGTCCTCATTGCTCTTCTCCAATGTTTTCCCACCCTTGGCTGCTTCCTAAGCATTTTGCTCAAAACTCTGCCAGGGCCTCCTCCCCAGTATTGTCATTGCTTCTCTGTTTTCTCTTCCCTTCACCCATTATTAATACTTTATATATTTACTTTATTTTTTTCTACCTACTTAATGGCATTTTACAGAATAAGTGAGATCCAGTATCAATATGAACTTTGTAATACTCAAGGGTACGTTTTGAGCACAGAAGGAACTTGGTTTTATTTATAGTTACCTGGGCTTTAAATCCATATTCATTTATGTAAATAAGTCATAATTTTAAGACCCAGGTTTTAAGCCTTTAAATTGAACTTCAAAATTTGTTATTCTATTTATGAATTTAATAATTTTAGCACAAAATGAGAGCAATTTATTAATATTTACAAACTCAAGTTTACAGCCTAAATTCCCTGTGACTGTTTTCGGTTGGATTATTACACGTTCCATCCTTCATTATTTGCTCCTCAATAATCCACCCTAAATGAACCCTGTAAATGTCTTTTTCCTTGCCAACTGGCATGCTGTTAAACCGTCAGTGTGGGCACTGGGCGCTGCAGCAGGACAGGGTCTTTTTTCCCCTGGTTCCCTTGTGCTCCTCTTTTGGAAGTCCCCTACAGTCAGCAACACCTGACAACCAGAAGCTTTCCCCCAGTTCCCTCTTGGGAGGCTTGGTAGCAGCATGCTTCTGGTGATACCCTGCCATGAAGAACTGGCATCTTAGAGAGTGGATTTATGGAAAGCTCCAGAGGTTGGATTTCCAGAAGGTGCCACCATCGAGCCTCACAGTGACTTCTCTGCCATCCAGTGAGCCATGAATGCCTTCACCAGCAATGTCTTTATCTCAGCCCTGGGTAGACCTCCCAGTGTGCTGCATTTTACTTAAAGGAAAGACTGTTCTTACATCTGCTGTGCCTATTGTCTACGTAGTTTCTTTACTTCTTATTAGACAAACCTTTATTGTTCCATTCCCCTGTTATAGGTAATAACTCTTTATATCTAATGTTCTCTGTGAAATTGCTGTGTGATTTCTGTCTCTTGATTGGACGCTGATGTAGCATTTGGGTTTTCCTTTGTACATGGTATCTTACAGGTTAGGTTAAACAAGCAGCCCCATCCACACACCCAAGTCATTAAGCATGCTTAGACCTTTAAACTTTACATATGTCCTTAATACATTTAATGTTTTCTTTAAGCATTTAAAATACCTACAAAAGGGGAAACGTGAAAAAGCAAGGACAAACTTGAAAGTCTTAGTAAGCAAAAATAGTCCCAAATACTTAAGCAATCCTTACAGAGTTAAGTTTATAAATATAGGAAATTTCAACTTCACTTGAGCTTTGCAATTTGTCTACAAACTTAGTCAAATTCTTGTAGAGCATTCAGCTTAACTCATAAATCTAAAATCAATTACTGATTTTACTTTAGCATCAGAAGGTTAATTTTCAGATTTTTCAATATGCCAAGGTTATCTTAAACACTTTAAGTAAATAAATAGGTTGACCTTAATGCAACAATATTTATACTACAGCTTTGAGTTGTTTATTCATTTCCGTATTTATATTTAAACTTTTCCAGGGTAGAAAAGACACCCAAGCTGGGCTCGGTGGCTCAGCCTGTAATCCCGCGCCTTTGGGAGGCTGAGGTGAGTGAATTGCCTGAGCCCGCGGGTTCGAGACCCGCCTGGGCAGCGAGACCTCATCTCTACAATAAATCAAAAAATGACCCGGGCATGGTAGCACATGCCTGTAATTCCGGCTACTTGGAAGGCTGAGGCAGAAGGATCGCCGGAGCCCAGCAGGTCAAGGCTGCGGTGGCCGGAAGCGGCCACTGCACTCCAGTCTGGGCAACAGTGAGACTCCAACTCAAAAAAAAAAAAAGAAAGAAAGAAAAGAAAAGACATGCAGCTATAGAACAGTTTTATGCCTGGTTAGCTAATGTAAACCGGATCTGTAGTTCATACTCAAGTTACAACTCCCACATTGGACAAGCTAAGGGGGAATGTAGGGACTGCATTCATCCAAGTCATTCATTTTGGAGCATATACGGATACATGTAATCCTTTTAAAAAATTATTCCCCATGTCAGCAGGAAATGGAACAGTCACACCCTTTGTAGTTCTTTCACGTGATCTGAATAGTAGGAATCTTTTGTTTTCATTCCGATTTCAGTTAACTTCTGTTGGAAAAATGCAGTTCCATGTACACACTGTTTTGACCACAACTAGGCTGCATAAGAATGAGTCTTGAGCCTGGAATATCTCCCATCCAAGAGATAAAGAGCCCTCTTAGTTTGTGTTGGGCTTGTCACCTTGTGTGGTAGTATCTTTCCCTGTTGCAGGCTCATTTTGTACCCCTTTGTCTTCCTTAAGTATGTGTCTTAGGGCACCTGGCCAATGCCATTACTGTATCTGACTACTCTCTCTGTCCCTGGTAGTGAGGGGACAGTATCTTCTGCTGCTGCACAAGAGGGGTACATGCAGGCTAATTGCCCAGTTTCTGCTGCTGGAGGGACCTGCCGGTCCTGCGGAAGCAACACAAGTTATTGAAGCTGGTCTTGCTCTGTCTCTATGTGAGCAAAGCATTGCTCCATTCTGTGTTTTTCCTTGGTCACTCCGTAGGCAGAAGGGCTTGAGCATCTAATAGACAACAGGTACCACTGTATTAAATATTTTCAATTCTTGACTTAATTCCGAAATATTTTCAATTCTCAAGTTAATTCTGAAGTTACCATTTCAAAATCATTTTAATGCCGTTTGATTAGATTGTACATTTCGACTCATAATTTTGTCTGATTCTTGGGGCCTCAGCTCTAAAGAATTGTAAATGACATCCTGAAGAGAGAAGAGCTAGAATCTTTCCATCTGAAGGAAAGGTAGTGGGGTTGAGGGCTGCAGTGGAGCTGGAAATGTTTTCTTCCTTTTCCATTGCATGTGTGTTTCTGAGATCAGATGTATGTGACTCAGTGAGTAGCTAGACAGGTTGCCTGAAGATGGAGGGTTCAAAGTGCATCACTATTGATGTTTATGTATCTAATTTGTTCACACTTACTCTGAGGGTGAGACTGATTCTTATATCTGCCAGTCCCATATATTCCTCCTAGTTTTCTTTACTTGGCTTCCTCAGTCACACCAATCTTGAGGATAATTAAGACCTTCTGTATTTGACTGAAAGTCCCTCAAATATCATACCCAGACTCAAAATCTACCTCATTTCTTTCCCATAGCACCAGAGACTTGCACATCTTTACTTTTTTAAACTTTCATTTATTGAGCACTCTGTTTTCTAGGCCCTGCAAAAGTCATATTATATAAATTTTCTTGTTTAATTCTCACATGAACACTGAGAGAATTTTTTCACAACACTTTTGTAGATGAAGAAACAGAGAGAGAGAGAGAGAGAAAGAGAGAGAACTAGAAAGAGAGAGAGAGAGAGAGAGAGGAGAGAATACCTACTACCTACCTCATGTCAGGTACTCTGCTGGGTGCTGAGGATACAATGGCGAGAAAAAGTGGTCCCTGCCCTCTTGGATAACTTGGTTAGTGTGTGGTAGGAAAGAGTATTAATAACACATAGAGGAGAACATAGTATAAGCACCATGATCAATATGGAACGAGACCTGGGACAGGAATCAAGGAAAAGCTTCCTGAGGAAGTGGTGCTCAACATTTGTACTACAGGCTGAAAGTTGATGTTCCCCCAAATGCATACTTGGGTGCCAAAAAATGTATATACATTTTAAGTAATGTTATCTATGTACTACCATTAGTTTGCTGTAATTAGAAGTGCCTGGATGCCAATGGTAACCACTTTGAACACCTCTTGTAATTGCCAAAGTTAAACATGGCTTGCATTCATCCACAATTTCAATAGTTTCTTTCTTTCTTAAAATGTGTATTTTTTTGGTACCCTCTGTGTATTAAAATCCTAACCTTCAGCATGATGGTATTTGGAGGTGGGGCCTTTGGGAAGTGCTTAGATCATGAGGGTAGAGCCTTATAAAAGAGAATTAGTATCCTTATAAAAGGTGCCCAGAGAGCTCCTTTACTCATCTCCCCCTGTAAGGTTATAGCAAAATTGGCCATCTATGAACTAGGAAGTGAGTCCACACCAGACACCAAATCTGCAGGTGATTTGATCTTGGACTTGCCAGCTTCCAGACCTGTGAGAAATAAGTTTCTGTTGTTTATAAGCTATTCGGTCTATGACATTCTGTTATAACAGCCTGAATGGACTAACGCACTTGGTATGCTTGACAGAAAAATGCTTTAAGACCCCCGTTAATTGAGAACTGTTGAAAGCATGTGAGTTTTAGGTTTCAATGGCGTTAGAGTTACATCCTAGCTCTAATTTTAACCGTTCACCTGTTTGAGCTTCATTTGTAGAGTGGCAATACTGATGATGATGCTGATGATGACAAGCACGTAGATCTCCCAGGCAAGGATTAAATGGGATTCTACGTGTAGACACTTATCACGGTGTCTGGCATCTAGATTTTAGTTTCTCTCCTCATTCTCTCTTCCTATCCTATCTTGACCCTCATCTTTGTTGGGCAGTCTTAATGCTGATTCCCAGAAACGTGGCCATCACTTTCGAAGCTCCCTTCATTTTGGAAAGAGCACAGGACCTTCATGAAAATGGGATTCCTAAAGGCACGTTCTTATGCCCAAACTTCCTGAGGTGGGTATGTAGATCAGGTCCCCACCTCACAGACAAAAGATCCACCACTTATGCAAAAAAGTGCCTCACAGTGAGCCAAAGATTAAAAAGCAAACATAAAGGTTTATCTCCCACACCATCCTTGCCAGTTTTTTTCAGCCCTGATTCCTTGGGGTTCGATTCTCAGAAAAATTCAGAGACCTTTGCTCATTGCTGTTGACTCTTCTGCCCCCCAACTTGCTGCACCGGTCATGGCAGCCTTGCTGAGACTG
>NW_007071266.1:10902-11218 GCF_000164805.1 Carlito syrichta | reverse complement strand
CTCGCTGAGGGGTCATGGCCAAACCAAGTCCCGAAAGAAGGCTGCCAGCCATGGGGAGGGAGCCGGAAACGGCGCAGGGAATGGCATGTGCAAAGCCTCTGAGCTTCTGTGCCGAGTCCACGGAGGAGGCATGAGGTTAGAGGGTGGGGGTGAGAGCCAGGGGAGGAGTTTAAGCCCCGGTGGGGGGTGCTCTGGTGATGGAAAAGTGTCCCCCCAGCCGCCCCCCGGGGGTGGGAGGGCGATGAGGAGGCAGTGGCGGTGGCCTGGGGGGGGTGGCTGTCCTGTCCTAGGGTGTGGGGAGGACAGTGGAGTCCCA
>NW_007071266.1:8615-10449 GCF_000164805.1 Carlito syrichta | reverse complement strand
GGGCACCTTGTGATGGTCTGTGGGCAGGGCCGGGGGCATCAGAGATGAACCAGCTCCAGGTCCCCATCGAGGGGACAACGCCTTTGACCCCTGCACCTGACCCAGGCTCAGCTTCAGAGCCTCTCCTCCAGGAAGCCCACCCTGCATTCCCCCTGGGCGGCCCACAGGACGGGACTTTGCTGGTCCCCAGGGGTCCAGCCACGGTGCTCTGCAGGTGTGCATGCAGCAGGCACTGTGCCCTGCAGGAATGTATACAGCTGGCACTATGCTCTGTAGGAAGGGTATACAGCAGGCACTCTCTACAGGAATGTATACAGCAGGTACTATGCTCTGCAGGGAGTGTATACAGTAGACACTGTGCCTCCCCCACAGTGCACGCAACAGTCCTGGGTCTTGTAGGAAGTGCATACAGCAGGTGCTGAGTCCTGTAGAAAGCGCACAGCAGGCCCCGCGCCCTGCACAGGCCTCAGCGCAGTGGGCAGCTGGGGTGGGAGCAGAAAGGTGTGGAGTCCGGCCCCCTGCCCACTTCCTGTCTCACCCGTGTCTCTGGGTCTCCCAGGAGGAGTCGGGTGGAGGCCCAGCTGGCCACACGCCTACCCTCGTCTGGCCCCCGGCCCCGGGGCCCACGGGTCCCCCACTCTGCGCTCCAGCCCGGACCCCTTCCCAGAGGCAGGGCCAGGACGGGAGGGGACAGTGGGACCAGGGTTTTTCTGCAGCCCACAGTCGGGGTGGAAGGGAGGCCGCCACCCGCCGCACACACCGTGCCAGCCATGAACCCCATGGGGCTGGCGCGTCCGACTCGGAGAGGGTGGGTGTCCTGGGCGTGTTCTTACCGCCTCCCACCAGAGAAACCGAAGGGATGTCCCCTGGCTTGGTCACGGCATCATCATGCTGGCATATGTGCGCACCAGCCAATGGCACACATCGCGTGCGTGCCAACCTTCACCCTCCCTCCACCCAGCTGCTTCTGAAATTAAGGCAGGCCGGGCGCGGTGGTCACACTTGTCATCCCAGTGCTTTGGGAGGCCGAGGCAGGAGGATCGCTGGAGCCCAGGAGTTGGAGACCATCTTGGGCAACATCACAAGACCTCATTTCTCTAAAAAAAAAAAAAAAAATGGAAAAAATGAGCTGGGCGTGGTGGCGATGCCCGTAGTCCTGGCACTTGGGGAGGTCGAGGTGGGAGGATCACTGGAGCCCAGGAATTGGAGGCTGCAGTGACCTAGGATCGCACCACTGCACTCCACCCTGAGCGACACAGCAAGACTCTGCCTCCAAAAATAGAAAAATGTTTACAGTTCCTAAAAACCAGCAAGTTGGGGGAAAAAAGAGCAAGTTGTCTAAGGCTCCTTGCAAGACGAAAGATCTTAGAAAAATTATATGTAACACGATGCCACAAATGTGGGAGAAATGTCTCTATAAAAGCACAGGAAGCTGCAAGAAACAATTCCCTCCTTGGGGAGGGAGTCGGGTGAGTCAACTCTGCGTTACTACCTTACAGGTTTGCTTCTGTTTGATTTTTTTGAAATAATCTCCTAATTCCTTTTTTTTTTTTTGAGTCGGAGTCTCACTCTGTCGCCCAGACTGGAGTGCAGTGGCCGCTCCCGGCCACCGCAGCCTCGACCTGCTGGGCTCCGGCCATCCTTCCACCTCAGCCTTCCAAGAAGCTGGAGTTACAGGCGTGCGCTACCATGTCCAGTTAATTTTTTGATTTATTGTAGAGATGAGGTCTCGCCTGCCCAGGCGGGTCTCGAACCCGCGGGCTCGGGCAATCCACTCACCTCAGCCTCCCAAGGCGTCCAAGGCATGGGATTACAGGCCGAGCCGCCGAGCCTG
>NW_007071266.1:7320-8511 GCF_000164805.1 Carlito syrichta | reverse complement strand
CTTTTTTTTTTTTTTTTTGAGTCAGAATCTAACTCTGTCGCCCAGACTGGAGTGCAGTGGCCGCTCCCGGCCACCATAGCCTCGACTTGCCGAGCTCCGGTGATCCTTCCGCCTCAGCCTTCCAAGTAGCCAGGACTAGAGGCATGTGCTACCACACCCGGCTAGTTTTTGATTTATTGTAGAGACGAGGTCTCACCGTATTGCCCAGGCTGGTCTCGAACCCCTGAGCTCAGGCAATCCTCTCGCTTCAGCCTCCCAAAGTGCTGGGATTACAGGCGTGACGGCTTCCTTTTTTTTTTTTTTATAAGTAAAATTGTTACTTTGGAATAATTTTTGATGTACAGAAATGTTACAGAGAAACTAAGAGAGGCTGGACTTGGTGGCTCAGCCTGTCATCCCAGCACTTTGGGAGGCCGAGGCCAGTGGATTGCTTGAGTCTGTGGGTTCGAGACCAGCCCGGGCAACTTGGCAAGACCTTGTCTCTACAATAAATCAATAATGAGCCAGGCGTGGAAGTGTGTGCCTGTAGTTCTGGCTACTTGGAAGGCTGAAGCAGAAGGATCGCCGCAGCCCCGCAGGTCGAGGCTGGGGTGGCCGTGAGTGCGCCACTGCCCTCCAGCCTGGGCAACGGAGTGAGACTCCAACTCAAAAAAAAAAAAAAGGGAAAGAAAAAGAAACTACAGAGAGTTCCTGGGAACTTTCTTGTCAGCTGAGTAATGTCCCCCACCTCCCAAAGATGTCCCCATCCTAATCCCCAGAGCCTGCGAGTCTGTCCTGTCTGGCACGAGGGACTTGCAGGTGGAACGGAGTGAAGGACCCCGGGACAGGAGACGGCCCCGGGTGACCCGGGCCCCGCGTCCCCACAGGACCATGGAAGAGGACTCAGAATCAGGGCGAGATGGGAAGAGGCCGTGCTGCCAGCTGAGGACGGAGGACGGGCCGAGGCCAAGGGATGCGGGTGCCTCTAGACGCTGGAGACGGGGACACGGGGTCTCCCTGAGTCCCAGGAGGGTTTGGCCCTGCCATGGCTTGGTTTGACCTCCGCCCTCCAGGCTGTCAGAGGATGAACTGGCCTTGTCTGAAGCCACAGAGTTCACGATCATTTTCTTTTTTTTTGAGTCGGAGTCTCACTCTGTCACCCAGACTGGAGTGCAGTGGCCGCTCCCGGCCACCGCAGCCTCGACCCGCTGG
>NW_007071266.1:1811-7247 GCF_000164805.1 Carlito syrichta | reverse complement strand
AGAGATGAGGTCTCACCAAGTTGCCCAGGCGGGTCTCGAACCCGCGAGCTCAGGCCATCCACTCACCTCAGCCTCCCAAAGCACGGGATTACGGGTTGAGCCACCAAGCCCGGCTTACGGTCATTTTCAACGGCAACAAGAAGACACAGAAACTGTGTGTCACGACTAAGAAGCCACGATAGGGACCCGACCATTACTAATTAATAACGTTAGTAATTACTATTAATATTTCATGACTATTGAACAGATCTGCATTTTATTTGGGTTTCACTGGGCTGTTTTTTTTTTGTTGTTATTGTTTTTGCCGTTCTCTCTGTCCCAGAACCCCTGTGACATTGAGTTATTTCACTTGTCATTGGTGAAAAGGCCGCACAGATGGAAGGCGGATTCTTCCCGGGCGCCTGGGCGGGTCCTGATGTCCACGCACCTCCAGTACAACTGGGACCGATCAATGTCACCGAGAGAGGTCAATGCCGCATCCGGTGGGACAGAAGCAGGAACAAACAGACACAGGTCAGGTCTGGGCAGTTGTGCGTGGCCCTTGCCTGCCCAAGTCTTAAAAAATGAGAAATAGCTGGGCTCGGTGGCTCAGCCTGTCATCCCGCGCTTTGGGAGGCCCAGGTGAGTGGATGGCCTGAGCCCGCGGGTTCGAGACCCGCCTGGGCAACTTGGCGAGACCTCATCTCTACAATAAAAATTTTTTAAAATCAGCCGGGCGTGGTAGCGCGCGCCTGTAGTTCCAGCTACTCGGAAGGCCGAGGCGGAAGGATTGCAGGAGCCCAGCAGGTCGAGGCTGCGGGGGCCGGGAGCGGCCCCTACACTCCAGTCTGGGCGACAGAGTGAGATTCCGACTCAAAAAACAAAAAAAGAGAAGTGTTTACCACCAGGAAAAGACTCAGGGGTGGCAGCGGTAACAGCACGTGCAAAGGCCCTGAAGTGTGATAACCTTGGTGTGGTCCTGGGACCCCCAGGGAGGCAGAGTGACCATAGTGGGGACAGTGAAGGGGTAGGGGAATCTCGGGACCACCGTCCGTCCCCTCTGCGGGTGCTGCAGTGTGGACCGTGAGCCGTTCTGAGCCAGACCCACAAGATGACAAACGTCCCAGGCAGGGACCCCGGCCGCCGGGGTCTGAGGACAGAGGGTCAACACTCCCCCGTCTCCCTTAGACAGTCAGCTCCGAGGACTGTACTTCTCGGTTCCTCCGAGGGTCCCCGAGGGGCTTGAGCCCCGGGGGCCCACCATGGCCACCCACTCACCCCTCCCAACCGACTGCCTGCACCGAACCCTTGCTTCAGGCTCGGCTTTGGGGAGAACCGGGCCTGAGATGGGAGGGGGTGGGTGACGCCCTGCCCTTGCTAAAGCCACCTACCTGGACCCTGTTGGCCGGAGAGGAAGACGACGGGGGGCCGGGGGCCCCAGGACTGAGTCCGACCCGGGAGAGGAAGGAGGAGGCTTCGGGAAGATTCGGCCAGAAGGACGGGCTCTTCTCAGAGGACAAGAGGGCGATGCTTCTAGAAGGTGCCACTGGCAAGGGCGCCGAGGGTGTCCCCCGGCCTGGCCCGAAACCCGGGGCCTCTGGGGGACGCCTCCCCGGCTCTGCTCCTGGGCCATGCATCCCCCGGGGCCGGCATGGTCAGGTGTCCAGGCACGTGGACCGGCAGACCGAGGAGGGACGCGGGGCCGGGCTGTCACGCGGCTGGTGGCCCCCGCCCTGGCACCTTCCGGAAGGAGGTGGCGGGCGGCCTCCGGGGCCTCTGGGGAGACTGGCCCCGCTGTCTCAGCAGCCCCTCCACCTGCCCAGGTATTTTAGGCGCAGCTTCCCGGCGCCTCTCCCGAGAAATCTGCTGAGTCTGGGGAGTTATCTCAGGTCAGCGGAACGGCGGAGGCTGGAGGGGAGGCTGGCTGGTGGCCCCCCCACGAGGGGAGCCTGGGGGTAGGTGGCCAGCCAGGGTGGGGGCTCCAGCCTGAGACCACCCAGGCCTGGGGATCCCGGGCAGGGACAGGACAGGGGCTCTGGCTGGACCCACCCTGCCCCTCGGCGAGTCGGCAATCCCGGCTCCCCCATGAGCCGTGCCTCAGTTTCCTCCGCCGTGAAGGGAGGGCACTGGTCAGTCCACAGGGCTGTGTGTCTTGAGGGGATGAGGAATCAAATTTGTTTCTCTGGTTTCTTTTACTTTGGTCAATACACACAGCACAAACATGGCCATTTTTAAGAACACAGTTCAGGGGACATTAGGACATTCGTTTGGTTGCGCAGCCGTCACCACCACCCTCAAAAGGAACATTCCACCCCCTCAAAAGGAAGCCCCGCGCTCACCTGCCATCACTCCCACCTCCCGCTCCGGCTCCGCAAATCCACGTCCTGTCTCTGTGGACCGCCCTGTTCTGGGCATTTCACGTAAACGGAGTCACAGCCTGTGTCCTTCTGCGTCTGGGTCTCACTGACATGACGTCCTCAAGGTCCCTCCGTGCCGTGGCCAGTGTCAGCGCCTCCTTCCTGTCCGTGGCTGAGACGTGTCCACGGGTGGACGGGCCGTGCTGTGCAATCCGTCCTCTCTCTGTGGACACAGAGGCCGTGTCACCTCGGGCTGCCGTGATGCTGAGGCCGTGGACACCTGGGTTGCTGTTTGTCACGGAGCTCGGTGTGGACTCCCGGGAATGAGGCTGAGGGTAGGTTCTCGACCGAGGCCCCCTCTCTTTGGAAAGGGCAGGTGACACACTCCTGGTTTCTGGAGTCCCAAGGGTGACATCACTCCCTCGGGCCCGTCACCTCCCAGAAACGCCCGCCCCAGTCCTGCATCCACTCCACTCCAATTCATCAAGGCAAAACTCGTATCACATAAAATGCACGTGGCACACGCCTGTCATCCCAGCACACTGGGAGGCCAGGGCGGGAGGATTGCTGAACCCAGGAGTTCGAGACCAGCCTGGGCAACAGAGCGAGACCATATCTTTTTATTTATTTATTTATTTATTTATTTTTGAGTCAGAGTCTCACTCTGTCGCCCAGACTGGAGCGCAGTGGCCGCTCCCGGCCGCCGCAGCCTCGACCTGCCGGGCTCCGGCGATCCTTCCGCCTCAGCCTTCCAAGTAGCCAGAATTACAGGCATGCGCTACCACGCCCGGCTGATTTTTTGTAGAGATGAGGTCTCGTCAAGTTGCCCAGGTGGGTCTCGAACCCGCGGCCTCAGGCCATCCACTCACCTCAGCCTCCCAAAGGCGCGGGATGACAGGCTAAGCCACCGAGCCCGGCTACCATATCTTTACCAAAAAAAAAAAAACTAATAATACAAAGATGAACCAGGTGTGGTGGCGTCTGTCGTCCCAGCTACTCAGGAGGCCGAAGCGGGAGCATGACCTGAGCCCCGGAGGTCGAGGGTGCGGCGAACCGCGATCATGCCATTGCACCCCGGCCTGGGCCACAGAGCGAGACCCCAACTCAAAGAAATAAACAAGTAAGCAAAGCACACGACTCAGGAGCAGGTTGTGCCTCCGCCTAATGCCACGTCTCCATCTCCCAAAAGGATGCCCTGCACACACCAGCGGCCACCCGGCTCCCCTGATGTCGGGTGGAGGCCTCCCGGGAGGCAGCCTCGGGGGATTCAGCCCCAGTCGCCGGCCCCCCACAGCCCCCAGGCCAGGCCGGGTGGGGGCCAGGAGCCCCTTGGGCTGCGGGCAGCGGCTGCCGCTCAGAGGCGTCCGGCCGGGACCAGGAGGCCTCCCCAGCTGCCAAGCGGAGTCTCTGCCAGGAAGACACGGCAGCGGCCAGGGAGCGGCAGGGAGCTGGTCCCCGTGCCTGGCGTCAGCTGACTGGCGGCCACGGCTCCGGGCCAGGAACTCTGATTTCTTCCCCCCCAGGAAGTTTCTGGGTGTTCGGCGGCTCAGCCACCCGCCCAGCACGAGGCTCAGCCTGGCACCACTCCTGGGGTTGCCGGGGCTGGCGGCCATGGGGCTGGCAGACCCAGGGTGGGGGCAGGGCCTCGCGTCCACACAGACCTAGACTCCCGGAGGGTCCGGCCACGTGCGGTCCGGTGCGTTTAGCCTCAGTTCCTCATCTGCAACACGAGGCTAAGAGGAGGCCAGGTACGCTGGCTCACGCCTGTAATCCCAACTTTGTTTCGTTTTGTCTTTTTTTCCCTGAGAAAACAGGATTTATTGAGAAGACAGAAAAGCTCCCACAGTGGGAGGGGACCCGAAAGGGTGACCCCGTAAGTCCAGCTTTCGGAAGGCCCAAGCCGGAGGATTCCTTGATGCCAGGAGTTGGAAACCGCCTGGCCAACACAGCAAGACCCCATCTCCACAAAAGATAAAATGTGCCGGGTGTGGTGGTGCCCGTCGTCCCAGCTACTCAGGAGGCTGCGGCCAAAGGGTCCCTTGAGCCCAGGAGGTCGAGGCTGTGGTGAGCTGTGGTCACGCAGCCTGGGCCACAGAGCCAGACCCTGTCCCTACCTCGGGGACAAACTGCTGCCACCTCCAAAGTTCTCCCTAACCAGACTCAGTTAAGTCCTGGGTGTCCTCCTTGCCTCCCCTTCCGTGGGGGTCATTTCACGAGCCAGGGCTGGGTCTGTTTGGGGCATACAATAGGTGCCTAACAAAGGCCTAAATCAACACACCACCCAGACGGAGCTGGCTTTCTGCTGGAGGATCCTAGGGGTCCCCGAGGCCCCACCTTCCTGCTTCTCGGCCGGCTGCCACCAGCTGGTCCCGGCTGACTCGGCATCCCGGACCCTGGCTCTGAGGCCAGATTCCCCCCGCACAGGGGCTCAAGTCCTGCCCCGTCCAATCCACGGGGGACCCGGGGGCCCTGTGGACACACCAGGAAGACACATGACCGCTCAGAAGGTGTTTCCTGCCCCTGGCGGTGTGGCCGGGCTGGATTCCGAAATCTGGTCTCTGGAAAATTCCAGCCACACGGAGCCCGGCTAACCCCCCCCATCCATGGTGTTATGTAACACTTGGGGATTAATGCTGTGTGGCCCAGAGGCAGCTGTCCTTTCCTGGCCTGGGTGAACGATCTCCCCGCGCCTCAGTGTGCCGACCTGTAAGATGGGGACAAGGCTGCTTCCCGTGTCCTGGAGCGGACATGGCCACACCCGGGCTGGGGCACAGCTCAGAGTTGTCCCCACAGTTCCCAGGCGCCCAAGCCGGCTGTCCTGTCCTCCAGCTGCCGCAGGCCTCCCTCTCCTCTCCGCCAGCCTCAGCCCTGGGCTTCTCTCCCACTCTGAATTCCCCCGTGGCTCCCGGGTGCCCAGGGTGTTCCAGCCCCACGTGTTCTTCCTTTCTTATTTTTGTATGCGCGGGGTCTCACGAGCCAGGGCTCATCGCAACTGGAAGTGTCCGGGCCGGTCTCCAATCCCGGGCTGCAGCCACCCGCGGATCTCCAGCTCCCAGAGTGGTGGGACAACAGGCCCGGTGACTTGCCAGCGGGAGGGCCC
>NW_007071266.1:0-955 GCF_000164805.1 Carlito syrichta | reverse complement strand
TGGGGCGTCTGCGCGCCGTGTGGCCGCGGGCCGCGCGGGCTGCGTGTTCCCGTGTCGGGTCTGTGTGTCGTGCTGTGTTTGCGTGTCTGGCGGGCCAGTCTCATGCGGCTCCGGGTGTGTGTGAGTGTGCTGGGTGTCTGAGTGTCTCCGCCCCTCTGTGCTGTTTTGTGTGTGCGTGTGTGTGGTTTGTGTGTCCACGCACTGCGTGTCCACGGGTGGCGTCGTGTTACTATGTGCGGGCGGGCCGGGTGCGGTGACTCAGCCGGTCATCCCAGCACTTTGGGAGGCCGAAGCGCGTGGGTTGCCTGAGCCCGCAGGTTCGAGACCTGCCCAGGCAACTTGGCGAGACCTCGTCTCTCCGATCGCTCAAAAGTGAGCCTGGCGCGGTGGCCCCAGCTACGCGGAAGGCCGAGGCGGAAGGATCGCCGGAGCCCGGCGGGTGGACCCTGGGGTGGCCGTGAGCCTGCCACTGCACTCCAGCCCGGGCGACGGAGTGGGACTCCAGCTCAAAAAAAAGAAAAGTCTGGGTGTTGTGTGTCCCTGTGCCTCGTGGGGGTTGTGTGTTTTGCGTCCCGGTGCAGGGGTGTGACCCGAGTGTCCTCCGTCTCAAGTGTGTGTGTGCTGTGACCGGCCACACTGGGGTCGCCGGCTGCCCTGTGCCCGGCTGTGTGCGGCTGGTGTGCACGCTGGCCCATGTCTGCCCGCCCCTGCTGACCGCTCCCCCACCCCCGCAGGGCGCCTTCAGCCGCTGCTACAAGCTGACCGACATGTCCACCAGCACCGTGTTCGCTCTCAAGGTGGTGCCGCGCGGCGGGTCGGGGCCGGGGCAGCCCCACCTGCTCGGGAAGGTGCGTCCCCGTTGGGGCCCAGCCCCGGCCTGACCAGGAGAGGCCCCGCCTGTCCCAGCGTGGGCGCGGGGGGCACACGGCCGAGGCACATCCCCGGGCACGTCCAC
>NW_007071265.1:0-18443 GCF_000164805.1 Carlito syrichta | reverse complement strand
AAGACAGAAAAGAAAAGAAAAGAAAAATGTCTTGCAAGCATTCCAGAGTGGTATAGTTGTGCTGGGGAGCAACAATATATCTCAAAAGTAGTACAGTTGTATTGACAACTGACTTTGTCTAATACTATGGAGAAGCAAGCCATGGAAGGTGTTGAAAATAAATAACTATGAATTGAAGTATAACCAGAATAAAATAGTCTAAGAATAAAACTTAAACACTTGTAAATAAATGTCAATTTTCCAACAACAGACTTTCACCACAGGAAGTTCTGAAAATTGGCCACTGGAGAGAAGGAAACTAATTCCAGTGAAAATTAAGAGATTCCACTGTGAATTAGAAGAAACAAATTTGTTTTGTAGATTCTTGTGAGGTATAAAACAGAATTAAAATTCATCAGCACACTATCATGTAAATTCAAAAGCATATCAAGTGTTCTACAGTTCCTTCTCTGGGATAATAACAGAAGCAAAAACTCAACAGTAAATTCTGATAAGCCCCAAATGAATGTTAGAATCCTGACATAACCATAAAAGGGAGAATTCATCTGCCAATGTAAATAGAGAAAGTAAAAAAAAAAAAAAAAAAAGGATTTAAAAAAATAGCCAGGAAGAACAGAAATAGGAACATGAAGCAGAAAGGATGAACAGAAAACAAAGTCATGGCAGATTTAAACTCTTATTAGTAATTACACAAAATAATGGCTTCAATGGTGCAGAGAAGCCAAGACAGACAGGACAAAACACCAAAAGCCAAGTACTCATGCTTTAAGAAGGCACCCAAGGACAAAAACACAAAGGGTGGAAGGTGATGGGAACACATGCAAGCTCTAACCTACAAAATCTGATGTAATATGAATCAGAGAGAAAAAGATGAAAAATACAGAAGAAAGAAGAGGAGATTGAGGATGAGAACATTGGCCTACCTAAATCATCCCACTGGGGATGGCTGTGATCAAAAAGAGAAAAGATCAACAAATGCTGGTGAATGTGGGGCAAAAGGAAACTCACACACTGTTGGTAGACATGGAAGTCAGTAGAGTCTTTACAGAAAAGAGTATAGAGGTGCCACAGAAAATGACAAACAGATCTGCCATGCAATCCAGCGCTCCCACCACAGGGCATCTAGCTACAAAAAGGAAACCAGTAGTTGAAGAGATACCTGCACGCCCATGGCAACGGCAGCATCATTTCAAACATGAACTCAACCTCAGTGCCCGTTACTGAGTGCATGGAAAAGAACATGTGGGCTACACACAGCACCATGCTGTTCAAGCATAAAAATGAATGAATGAAATTCTGTCATTTACGGCAACATATATGAACCAGGAGGACATTATATTAAACAAGCAAGGCACAGAAAGTCAAATACCACATGATCTCACATGGGGAAATCAAAAAAAGATGAACTCAGAAGTAGACAGTAGTGGTTACCGGAGGTTGGGGAGAGATAGGGCAGGCATAGGAGAGGTTGGTTAAGACATACAAAGTTATACTTGGACAGAATGAATAAATTCCAGTGTTCTCTTACACAGCAGGGGAACACAGCAAATAGCAACGAATTGTATAATTCAGGATAGCTAGAAGATTGTGCATGTTAGCACCAAAGAAATAATGCATGTTAAAAGGAATAGATACGGTCATGTCCTTGATTTGATCACCATATAGCATATACATGCATTGAAATATCATACTGTACCCCATAAATGTATGCAATAGTGTTGCAATACAAATTAAATTTAAAAATGAAAAATCTGAACAAAAAATCATGTCATGCAAATGCAAGGTATCATAACTAATCTTATTCCCCAAACTATATCCATTCTATTTATTGAATTAGAAGCAAATGCCATTAAATTACACCAGACTTAAAAATAGCAAACCTGGTGTAGCAATATTAACATCAGAAGAGAAGAACCCCAAATCAAAACATTACTGATAAATATCGATGCTGTGTAACCACAGAACTACCAGGAAGATCGAATAATTACACATGCAATATAGTAATATGGCTTTGAAATATACAAATGGTCAGAACTGTAAGGAGAAATAGATAAGTCCCTAATCACAGCTGTATACTTTACCAATTTGTTCCAGTAATTAATAAACAAGTTAAAAACAAAACAAAGAGCTGAAGGCAATGAACAAATTTTGCCTTTTGGGTAGAGACCTTTTCACCCATTAATGGTAAAACATAGTAAGGTGGATAATCTACAAACCACAAACTGGTCCTTAGAGCCTCCTCAAAATGTTTCAAATAATATAAACTACACAGAATATTCTGATTACAGTTTATTCCAGAAATGATAAAATGACTAGATTTCAAAATCTAAAAATATACTTCTTAGTAACATATGAAAAAGAGAAAACACTGTTTTTTTGTACTGAATATTTAATGTTAAATATAAAAGTGAGTTGAATGCAACTACATTAGGACATAGAAAAATGTACTATTTCAAAGGTATAAGAAAGGCTGAACATTATTGAGCTAATTACACATTTATTTATTTTTATTTTCTTTTTGAGTTGGAGTCTCACTCGGTCACCCAGACTGGAGGGCAGTGGCTGCTCCCAGCCACCGCAGCCTCGACCTGCTGGGCTCCGGCGATCCTTCCACCTCAGCCTTCTGAGTAGCCGGAATTACAGGCACATGCTACCACGCCCAGCTGATTTTTTGATTTATTGTAGAGATGAGGTCTCGCTGCCCAGGCGGGTCTCGAACCCGCGGGCTCAGGCAATCCACTCACCTCAGCCTCCCAAAGGCGCAGGATTACAGGCTGAGCCACCGAGCCCGGCTTTAATTACACATTTAAAAGGCAATAAAACATGTGAAAAGAAAGTAGAAGGAAAAGATAATCAATGAAATAAAAATTAAAGTGTTGGATAAGGGGCATCCAATCTTTTGGCTTCCCTGGGTCAAATCATGTAAACAGGAATTATCTTGGGCCACACATAAGTTATATAATATATATAGTGTGTATACATAATAAGAATTTTATTTTTTATATTTTGTTATAAAGTTTAGAAAAGCTAGAATATAAAGCTGGTGGAATATTTGACCTTGTTTTTGCAAAACTAATCTATCAACATGTGGTTCAATGGAAGTGGTTGTGATTCTTAGAGAGTTCTCAGGGTGCACATCAGAAATGTTTGTTCGAATTTTGCTCTTCATTGTTGAAAACAGCTGCTCACAAATGTATGAGCTGCCAGAAAATGATGTCATGAATAAGGTGTGACTGTGAACCCAGCGATATTTTCCAGGAAGATAGGTCTTAGAAAAGTCCAATAAGGAGACATGGTCAAATTTCTCTTTCACTTGAATGCCTGATTGCAACTCTATGCATTCTGTTTGAAATTTACGGCTAGAACATTAATGTCAACTGAAAATGGTGTAGACAACATTGCAAAATAGTGGATTATTTGACTGGAAATCTTGAAAACTGCTTTCAAATTCCTGTGTTCAGACAGAAAGCAAAGGTGCATATTTTTGGCAGTTCACAGGACTGCATTTAGTCAATGTAACAAAAGGTGTGAAATTATTTTCCATTATTTGAACTTGCCATAACTTAAGTTTCATTTCAAGTTGAGTACCATTTTGGAACTTCAAAACTGGAACTACGCGTGGGATCACAAAGAAAACAGATGCTAAAAAGCACGTGATGCGAAAAGATGTTGTGGGTTGCGTGGCTATCTGTCCTGGACCACATATGGCCCCTGGGCCACGAGTTGGACATGCCTGTACTAGACTCAGTCAAAAGTCGATTCCTTGGAAAGAAAAACTGATAGCCTCCATACCTGATGAAAAAACAAAACAAAAACAAGGCATGAGCAACAAATATCAGGCATGAAAGAAGAGGTATCACTACATACTGTACAGACATCAAAAATAGAGACTATTACAATTTTTATGCCAAACTGATAATTTTGTTCAAACATATACATTTTCAAAAAATAATTTTTGGGTTCGAGAACAGCCTGGGCACCTTGATGAGACCTCATCTAATGAGGTCTAAAAATGAATCTAAAAATTAGCCAGGCATGGTAGCACATCTGTAATTCTGGCTACTTGGGAGGCTGAGGTGGAAGGATCAGCTGAGCCCAGCAGTTCGATGCTGGGGTGGCAGTGAGTGTGCCAGTGCACTCCAGCCTGGGTGAGGGAGTGAGACTCCAATTGAAAAAAAGAAAACAGCAATTTTTATCTTCTATTTTTTATGTGTGAAGTTTAAAATAGTGCTTGAGTTTCCTTGGGATGCCATAACCAAGTTCCACAGACCAAGTGGCTGAAAACAACAGAAACGTCTCACCTCATTGATCCAGGGACCAGACATCTAAAACCAAAATGCTGGCAGAGCCAGGGTCCCTCTGAAACCCAGGACTCCTTCTTCATCTCTTCTCAGCCTCTGGGACTTGCCAGCCAATCCTTGCCATCCCTTGTCTGGCAGCATAGCTCCCGTCTCTGACTTTTTGCCACGTGTCACCCTATCTCTGTGTTCATGGTGACCATTTTCTTACAAGGGCACCAGTCATTAGATGAAGGGCCCCTGCTCCATCTAGGATGGCCTCATCTTGACTAATTACATCCACTACCACCTGACTGTGTCACCTTCTGAGGAACTAGGGGTTTGGCCTTTAATTGTTTTTTAAGATGGGGGAAAGGTTCAACACATAAGAAATAGTAAAGGTCAACTTTTATTGATGTGGAAAGATATTAACTCTATAAACATTTATTTCACAGTCAAAATAAGTGCTATAAAGTAAGTGAATTTGGGGAGAGGGAAGGATGAGGAGAGGTTGGTTTAGGGATTAAGAATTACAACTAGATAGGGGGAAGGAGTTCTGGAGTTCTGCAGCACTGGGGAGTGAGCAGGTTAACTGTAATTTATTGTATATTTTCAAACAGCTAGAAAGGAGGATTTTGACTTCTCCCAGCACAAAGAAAGGGTAAATGTTTGAGTGATGGTTATACTAATTACCCTGTTTTGATCATGACACTTTGTATACATGTATCAAAATATCACTCTATCTCATAAATATATACAATAAGTCCACGAGAAATCAAAGGAAGAGGCTAGTCATGTCCTCTGCCCAAATCTCACCTGCACACACATTGCTTAGATACCTAGCCCCTGACCCTACATCTTTGTAATAAAATAAGGTAAAAATAAAGCTCTGAGAAGTAAAAATAAAATAAAATGTAAAAAAAAAAAAAACCCAAAACGGGGACTTCTGGCAAGATGGCGACGGGCCAGCAGGGTCTGTGAAACCCTCTGCGAAAGAGAATACCCATAAAGACCCTAGCTCTCTCCCAGGGGCTGCAGACCCCATCTTCAGCAGCCTGCTCTTCACAGGGAGCTCAGCCGCCACTGTCACCCACTGTGGCTACTTGGATATCGCGACGGACAGGGCTGCTCCTGCAGTCGCCACGGCGGGACTGGGCTGCTCCTGCAGTCACAGACACCACCACTGCGGTCATTCCCAGCTCATACCTGAAGCCACCCACGACTTCAGACCAGGAAGCCCTGCAAGCAGGATCTTCTGAGATCCCCGCTGCCACGCCACGCCCCTAGCCCGGAGAAAGGCCTGTGGGACTCCCCTGGTGAAGTTGCCGTGGCAAGTTGCGGATCCGGAGCGGACTCCCTCCCCTCTGGACTGTAGCACGGGATAGCACCACCTGCTGGGGAACCAAGGTGATAACATCAAAACGGGAATAGCAGAGGCTCATCCTGCTTGAAAAATGGAAAAAGCCAGATCTTAGTGATAGACTGGGCAGGGGGCCCATATCTGAACTGTTCTTCACAGCAGGCCGGGGGCAACTGACCCTAGCGGTGAACAATTCTACCAGCCTGCAAAGACAGCTAGAAATCAGAGCTGAAAGGACATTGGACTTAAAGGAAAAGTCTCAGAGTGTGCTTGACTGGTTCTGTTAGTCTACTGACTTTAATCTACCCCGCCCCCCTTTTTTTTCTTTTTTCGTTTCTTCCCCCCCTTTCCTTTTTTCTTATTTCTCTGTAATCCCATATTTGTATAAAGGAACAGCACACCAATAAGGAGGTTGATCAGTGCGTACGTTAGCATCATTGTATGTTTTAGATTTTATTATGGTTGTTGGTTAGTTTTCAGTCGTGGTTATTGTTTTTCTTTATATTTGTTTCAGTCTTTGTGTTTCTTTAATCTTACCAGTCAGTACACTCAACTGTTTTCCCTCTCACCCCTCTCTCTCTCCAACCCCCTCTCCCCACTGCCTACTCCATTTTCTCCCCTCTTTTAACCTCATTTTGCTTTCAGGGAGTAAACCTACAACCTCACTGCATGGACAGACTCCAAGGCAGTGGGAAGTGGGTTTCAGACTATCCATACAGCTGTTGGTGAACACCAGGATCTGCAGAGAGATTTTAAATCACAGCTCCCCCCTTAATTAAATCCCAAAACTACAAAAAGGACTGCCCTCAACCCACAGTCCAACTCCAGAACTGAACAAAGCAAGAGGAAATATATTAGGAAGAATAGGAGATTGAACAAACAGAAGTAAAAGAAACCCCTCCACCACTGAATAACAGAATTAGAGAAGATGGGGAAGTGGAGGGAAGGGAAAAGTAGGGAGGGAAAATCTGCACAAATGAAGAAAAACCAAGAGAAGAACACAGGACTCACACAGACCCCTGAGAAGTCAGACACTGAGAAAACAGACTTCAGAACACAAACAATGAAGAGCCCCCAGAATGACTGGTCAAATGCAACAAACCCAGGCATCAAGGAATTAACAGAGAGAATTAAAAAAATTGAGGAGAGACAAGAAGAAAATAGGAAGGAGCTGTTGATAGAAATAACAGCAGCCGGGCTCGGTGGCTCAGCCTGTAATCCCGCGCCTTTGGGAGGCTGAGGTGAGTGGATTGCCTGAGCCCGCGGGTTCGAGACCCGCCTGGGCAGCGAGACCTCATCTCTACAATAAATCAAAAAATCAGCCGGGAGTTGTAGCGCGCGCCTGTAATTCCAGCTACTCGGAAGGCTGAGGCAGAAGGATTGCCAGAGCCCAGCAAATCAAGGCTGCAGTGGCTCGGAGCGGCCACTGCACTCCAGTCTGGGTAACAGAATGAGATGCCAACTAAAAAAAAAAGGAAAAAAAAAAGAAATAACAGCAGTAAAGAATACTGTGATGGAAATAAATAAACCAATAAGCATGGAAAGCAGAATTAGCCAAGCAGAAGAAAGAATCTCAGAACTTGAAGACCAAGATACAGAACTAACCCAAACTGTCAAAAACATAGAAAAGAAGCTTACAAAGTCAGAACAAAACCTTCAGGAGATGAATGATTACTTCAAGAGAACCAATCTAAGAGTAATTGGCCTTCCTGAGGCAGAGAGAGAGTCAGAGGTCACACTGGAACAAACATTTCATGAAATCATTCAAGAAAACTTCCCTCATCTCATCAGTGATGCAAAAATTCAAGCACAAGAGAACCCCTGCAAGACAATAAATGAGAAGACCAACTCCCAGACACACAATAATTTGCCTAAACAAAGTAGTTATAAAAGAAAAAATCCTAAAGACAGCAAGAGAAAAAGGCCAGACTACCTACCAGGGAAGACCAATTAGAAAGGCAACAGATTTATCCACAGAAACCCTTCAGGCTAGGAGAGCCTGGAGCCCTATCTTCAAAGTTCTAAAAGATAAACAATTTCAACCAAGAATAATCTACCCAGCCAAACTAAGCTTCATTAGTGAGGGAGAATTGTAATCTTATCCAGATATCCAATCCCTAAGAACCTACGCTGCCACCAGACCACCTCTACAAGAAACACTTAAGAAAGTACTGAACACAGAAGAAAAGGAAAAAGAACAACAACATTCTTCACAAGAGTACAGGCAAAAGATTAAAAACACACATGGACCAACTCCAAAACCAAAAGAAAGACAACAAACAAACAGGAAAAACAACTCTGTAAGAACCTTATGACAGGGATCAACTCTTGCATTTCAATTATTAGCCTAAATGTGAATGGACTAAATGCACCACTGAAAAGACATAGAATGGCAAAATGAATAAAATATCATCAGGCAACAATCTATTGCCTTCAAGAGACTCACCTCACTAGAAAGGATACCCACAGACTCAAAGTAAGAGGATGAGAAACAAACTTTCAGGCGAACGGAATACAAAAGAAAGGAGGAGTAGCGATCTTAATTTCAGATAAAATACTCTTCAAGCTATTAAAAATTAAAAAAGATACAGAAGGCCACTACATAATGATAAAAGGCTCAATCCATCAACAAGAAATACCTATCCTAAACATATATACACCCAACATAGGTGCACCAATTTCATAAAGCAACTTCTAGGAAAACTAAAGAAAGATATTGACTCTAACACCATCATAACTGGAAACTTTAATACCCCACCCACAACCCTAGACAGATCATCAGGTCAAAAAATCAGCAAAGAGATCCGAAACCTCAATGTGACTTTGGACCAAATGGGCTTAATTGATACCTACAGAACACTCCATCCAAAGACCACAGAATACACATTCTACTCATCACTGCATGGAACATATTCTAAGATCGACCACCTAATTGGCCATAAATCAAGCATAAACAAATTTAAAATGGCCAAAATTCCACCATGCACCTTCTCAGACCACAGTGGAATAAAAATAAACATTGACACCAACAAGGTCCCCCCAAAACCCACAATGACATGGACACTAAACAGCATGATGCTAAACAACTCCTGGGTCAATGATGAAATCAAAACAGAGATCAATAGATACCTGGAAACAAATGAAAATGAAGAAACATCTTACCAAAACCTCTGGGATGCCTTAAAAACTGTAGTAAGAGGAGAATTCATATCCCTACAAACACACATGAAGAAAATGGAAGGAACACAAATTAACAGCCTAACAAGCCACCTAAGGAAGCTGGAAAAGCAAGACCACAAAAACCCTAATTTCAGCAGAAGGATCCAGATCACCAAAATAAAAGCCCAGGTCCAGGACATAGAAGACAAAAAGATAATACAAAAAAAAAAAAAAATCAATGAAACAAAAAGCTGGTTCTTCAAAAGGATAAACAAGATTGATGGTCCCCTAGCTAGACTGACCAAAAAAGACCGAGAAAAAACCTAAATAAGCACAATTAGAAAGACAAAAGATGAAGTCACATCTGACCCTGAAGAAACACAAAAGATCACTGGAGACTACTATGTACACTTGTATGGAAACAAACTTGAACACCTTAAGGAAATGGAATACTTTCTGACCTCACACAACCTACCTAGGTTGGAACAAGAAGAAATCGAGACCCTAAATAGACCAATAACAATCAAGGAAATCAACTACGTAATAAGAAAACTACCTACAAAAAAAAGCTCTGGTCCAGATGGCTTTCCAGCAGAATTCTACAAGACATTTAAGGAGGAGCTGATCCCAATCCTACTGAATGTATTCCAGGTGATTGAAAAAGATGGAACTCTCCCCAAATCATTTTGCGAAGCCAACATCACATTGATACCCAAGCCAGGTAAAGATCCAACAAAGAGAGAACTACAGGCCAATATCTTTGATGAACATAGATGCTAAAATCCTCAACAAGATCCTAGCAAACCGGATTGAACAATACATCTCAAAAATCATCCATCATGACCAAGTAGGCTTCATTCCTGGGATGCAAGGCTGGTTCAACAATTGTAAAACCATAAATGTAATTAAATACATCAACAGATGTCAAAACAAAAACCACATGATTATATCATTAGATGCAGAAAAGCTTTTGATAAAATCCAGCACCCCTTCTTGATAAAAATCCTCGAACATCTAGGCATACGGGGAACATATCTCAAAATAGTAAAAGCCATCTACGAGAAACCCACAGCCAGCATACTCCTAAATGGACAAAAATTGGAACCATTCCCCCTGAAAACTGGAACAAGACAAGGATACCCACTCTCACCCCTCCTGTTCAACATAGTATTGGAATCCAGGCTTGCACAATCAGAGAAGAGAAGGCAATCGGGGGTATACAAATAGGAAAAGAGGAAGTCAAGTTATCTCTATTTGCAGATGATATGACTGTGTACCTTGAAAACCCAAGAGAATCTGTCAAAACCTCCTTACACTGATAAAGGCCTTTGGAAAAGTCTCAGGATACAAAAATAAATGTGCAAAACACAATCACTTTTCTTTACACCAGTAATAAACAAACAGAAACCCAAATAAAAAGCACAATTCCATTCACAATAGCCTCAAAAAAAAAAAAAAAAAAAAAAGAAATACCTTGGCATCTTCCTAACCAGAAACGTGAAAGACCTTTACAATGAAAACTACAAAAAACTACTCAAAGAAATCAAAGATGACACAAACAAGTGGAAAAATATCCCATGCTCATGGACTGGAAGAATCAACATTGTGAAGATGTCCATCTTACCTAAGGCAATCTACAAATTCAATGCAATACCCATCAAATTACCAGCAACATTCTTCTCACACCTAGAAAAAACAACACAGGAATTCATATGGAAACACAAATGTCCAAGAATAGCCAGAACAATCCTCAGCAAAAAAAAACAAAGCAGGTTGTATCACATTACCAGACTTCAAACTTTACCATAAAGCTACAATCATCAAAACAGCTTGGTATTGGTATAGGAACAGGCATATAGATCAATGGAATAGAATTGAGATTCCAGAAGCAAAACCTCAATTTCTCAACCAACTCATCTTCGACAAAGCCTCCACCACCTACTACTGGGGAGAGGAGAACCTATTCAATAAATGGTGCTGGGAAAACTGGCTGACCATATGCAGAAGATTGAAACAGGACCCATAACTATCCCCATGCACAAAGGTTAACTCCAAATGGATCAGAGACCTAAATGTAAAACCTCAAACCATAAAAACCTTAGAAAATGAAGGACATACCCTCATGGAAATCGGAACTGGCATCCAATTCCTGAACAAAACCCGAAGCCCATAGGCCACAAGAGATAAGATAGACAAGTGGGATCTCATTAAACTGACAAGCTTCTGCAAAGTCAAAGAAACCATCAAGAGAGCGGGAGACAGCCCACAGACTGGGAAAAAGTGTTTGCCATCCTCAGGTCTGACAAAGGCTTAACATCTTGGATCTATAAGGAACTCAAACATGCCGAAAAGAAAAAAACAAACAACCCCATTATAAAATGGGCAAAAGATATGAACAGACACTTCACAAAGGAAGACATCCGAGCAGCCAACAAACACATGAAGAAATGCTCAACCTCACTAATTATCAGGGAGATGCAAACCAAAAACCACACTGAGATACCACCTAATTCCAATCAGAATGGCAATTATCAACAACTCAAAAAATAACAGCTGCTGGAGAGGGTGTGGCGAAAAGGGAACACTTCTACACTGTTGGTGGGAGTGTAAACTAGTGCAACTTCTGTGGAAAGCAGTGTGGTGATTCCTAAAAGCTCTAAATATCAACCTCCCATATGACCCTGCAATTCCTCTACTGGGACTATACCCTGAAGAACTCAAATCACTGTATGAAAAAGATACCTGCACACGTATGTTTATTGCAGCATTGTTCACAATAGCAAGAACCTGGAAGCAACCATGCTGCCCATCAAAAGAGGACTGGATTAAAAATGTGGTACATATACACAATGGAATACTACACAGCCAAAAAAAAGAACAAAATCATGAATTTCACAGCAACCTAGATGGAACTAGAGTCTATAATACTGAGTGACCTCTCACAGAAACAAAGATCCGAGTATCACATTTTCTCACTCATATAATGAACCTTGAACATTCAATGTAATACTATAAGAAAATGACTGACAGTAGTGAGAAACTATGGGGTGAAGGGAGGGAGATGGGATTAACGGTAGCAAACATCTGTCTGGGGACAGGAAACACCTCTTATCAACAGGGTGCCTGAGCAAAACGTATTTGTATACCTAACCCTTAACTGTACCCCACAATATCATAATAAAATATTGATAAATAAATTAAAAAAAGAATAAGAGGAAAGTGAAAAAAAAAAAACCAAAGAAAATAATGTGTGAATTTTTGATGCGTCACATCCAAGAATTACAGCATCAAGGCCATTCTGCCTCAGGTCAGAGGTCAAACTCCCAGTGGCAAAGGGACTTAGACATCCCTGTCCATGGGACGTCATCTCCTTACCCTATCTGTGGACCGCTGTGTACTCAGGTTTCTGCTTTTTGTTGGTAAATATTCACCCCAGGAGATTCTGAGCCTCTAATAAGAACACAGCGCCCTCTAAGCACCAAGGACTCCCATCCTGATGTGTCCTTAGTGGGTTCTTCTCTCTCCTTGTATTTCTGATCCACCCCCATCCCCATCCCCACCTTCCCATCCTCCCCATCTCCCCTTCCCCAACTTCCTCAGCACCCTACTCCCTCTCCTCCTCCCTCTTCCCCCACCTCCTCCCCTCCCTCTCACGGGTCTCAGGGCCCACTGAGAGGAAACCTCTAAGCACCTGCAGTACACCCCACTACTAACTTGAGAGCAGGGAAAAGCCAGGTAACCAGAGTGGAGCAGCCTGGCTGGGAGCAGAGGCGTCCAGAGAGGGGGCAGGCCGAGGGAGAAAAGTAAGGCAGAAAGCAACCAAGGAAATAAACCAGAGAAGAGGGAAGTGCCGCTGTGCAGCCACTCACCCACCGCCCAGGCCTTCCTGGTGGTCCTGGATGAGTGGTGGCTGAAGCTGGGAGGAAAAGGTCTATGGTGCCGCTTGATTGGACGACGACCACCACTCCCCTTCCATTGTCTCAGGAGGGCCTTCATGAGCAGGCCTAGGGAACAGGTGAACCCCCCCGGCCCCGCCCCCCATGCTGCCTTGGGTTTGGGTCCAGCCCGTGGCCCCAGTGTCCTGTAGAAAGGAAGCTATTTTAGATGGAGTGTCTGAATTAGGAGTCCCAGGGCTTCTGGCTGCAGAGAGCCTCCTCCAGTCTCTCCAAAACGGGTTGTGTGGGGAGTGGGGGTGACTCTGTCCTCTAAATGCTTGATTCTTTCCCACGTCCTAAGCGCCTTGAAGAACATGGGTGGCTAAGAGCGTCTTTCTGCGGTCACTGTGCCCAGCTTGTGAGAGGAACCCAGGGAATATTGGATCCTGCTGTGATGAGTACACAGGACAGGTGCTGAGTGTTTCAGACCTGAGGCCAGTAATTCATCCTTGAGCATGACTTTCCCTCTGCTTTAACTCCCTGTGTGTGCGTGACCCTTGCATTTCTTTTATAGGGTCGTTCATCCATCCAGTTAAAACTGGCAATTGACAAATTTCAGTGCTCTAACTCGAATCTGTTCATAGGTTAGACTTTGGGTTATTATTTTACAGGTGACAAGATGCTTTTGTCTGAAAAGTGTTACCACTTTTCTGGCATCTTTGCTTCAACTTGTGCCATCAATTAGTGTTTTGTTTTGTTTGTTTAAAAAAAAAATCTCAACAGCTTCAGAGTGTACAACTGGTTTTTGTTTACATAGTTGCATTGTATGGGGCAAAGATGTCTGGCCTTAACTGGACCCACCACCCCCACCTGTGCACATTGTCCACGGTAGGTCATCTTGCGTCCCTCCGCCCCTTCTCCCCCTCCCCCTGGGTCTCCAACATCCACGTTACCATTCTCTGTGCCTTTTCCAGTCCTTGGTCTAGCTCCCACTTATCTACGAGAATGTGCGGTGTTTGGTTTTCTGTTCCTACATTCACTTAGGATGATGTTCTCCAACGCCATCCAAGTTGCTGCAGAAAACATTATTTCATTCCTTTTTCAGGCTGAATAATATTCCATGATATATGTAATATATTTATAAAATCTCTTATGTTCATTGAAAACTTTGATATGCCAAGAGCATCCATTTTTTTTTTTTTTTGAGTTGGAGTCTCACTCTGTCGCCCAGACTGGAGTGCAGTGGCTGCTCCCAGCCACCGCAGCCTCGACCTGCTGGGTTCCGGAGATCCTTCCGCCTTAGCCTTCCAAGTAGCCGAAACTACAGGCATGCGCTACCATGCCCGGCTAGTTTTTGATTTATTGTAGAGATGAGGTCTTGCCAAGTTGCCCAGGCGGGTCTCAAACCCACGGGCTCAGGCAGTCCACTCATCTCGGCCTCCCAAAGTGCTGGGATTACAGGCTGAGCCACCGTGCCCGAGCTATCCTTTTATTATGACAATCTTGCTTCCTCTTTACAAGAATTCTGAGTTGTGTTTTTGAGATGATGGTTTGAAATATACACATAGAGAAGCGTGAACAACATAATGAAAAAAAAATCAAGAAAAAGCTATAGTCCCAACACAAATGCATCCGGTCCAGGACCAAGCTGAGAAGGAGACATAGGAGGACCTGTGCACACTCCATGTGGCCCAAGTGGCAAGGCTGTTCCCCCTCAGTGGTTGCCACTGAAGTACATTTCATGTTAGGAACTAAGTGTTATTTCCCTGGATGTCTATTCATTTTCCCTACTAACATGTTTCTCTAAGACAGAGGTCCTCAAACTTTTAAAACAGGGGGCCTTCACTGTCCCTCAGAACGTTGGAGGGGTGGACTTAGCTTAAAAAAAAAAAGTAAGTCGGGCTCGGTGGCTCAGCCTGTAATCCTGCACCTTTGGGCGGCTGAGGTGAGTGGATTGCCTGAGCCCGTGGGTTTGAGACCCACCTGGGCAACTTGGCAAGACCTCATCTCTACAATAAATCAAAAATTAGCCGGGTGTGGTAGCGCGTGCCTGTAGTTCCAGCTACTTGGAAGCCTGAGGCGGAAGGATCGCTGGAGCCCAGCGGGTCGAGGCTGCAGTGGCCGGGAGTGGCCACTTCACTCCAGTCTGGGCGTCAGAATGAGACTCCAACTCAAATAAATAAATAAATAAACCCCCAAACAAAAAAACTATGAACAAATTCCTTTTTTTTTTAACTATAGTCTGCCCCTCCAATGGTCTGAGGGACAGTGAACTGACCCCCTGTTTTAAAAGTTTGAGGGCCCCTGCTCTAAGAGATATGTTTACTCCCCCCACATTTTGAACCCTAATCTTTTCACCTAGCCTTGTTTTTAGGATTCATCAGTGCAAGATTTTTTTTTAGCTAAAGTGCATTTGCATTTATTGCCTTACAGGATTTAAATGTGAATAGGCCACAATTGTCCATTCTATCCCTGGTAGGTCGTTGGGCAGTTCTCCATGTTTGGTAGTATGGACACTGTTTTGAATACTCCCGTTCCTATCCCCTTGTTCACAAGACTGTTGGATTCTGAGTGGATCCGCAAGGTCAGGAAGGCACAGGCTCCTCCCTTCCTTTGCCTTGTCACGAGTAGTTTTACCAAATCTTGTTAGTGTCTGGCATAGGGGAATGTCGCCATGGCTGCACAGCACTGCCGACTTCTGATGTCCACACTTAAAAACATCAGGCAAATATTGGTTGGAAATGTATTTTATTATTGCTTCCATTTGCCCTCCACGGTTATTAATAGAGTTGAGCATTTTTCTCATGCTCACAAGCCACTTGTTGCCTTTTGTGTGAAATTCCTTTTCCTTGTTTTGCTTATATTTCTCTTGGTTATTTTTTCTGGTTTTATTTACCTTCAGAAGTGCTTTACATCTTCTGAAACAGTGGCTTGGTTTGTTTTGTGTGACACCTGTATCTTCTCTCATGTGCTTTACATTTTTGTTACTTTATATAGTGGGCATTCACTGAACAGTTATTTTTAATAAGATCAAATCGATCAAGATTTATATTGTGTTTTTCAAGTTTGGGGTCTTGTTTAAAAAACTCATTTTCTACTCCAAGTCATCAAGCTCTCTTATATTGTCTTTAGAAATGTGATAGCATTTTGCTTTTCTTGCAGAAGTATTAAGCTGCTTGCAGTTGCTTTTCTCTGAGAGGGATAATTTTTTCTCAATTTAAATAAAAATAGTGGCAGCTGTATTTCATGAACAGTTCACCTGCCCCACTGCCCAGCAATCTGTCATGAACTGATTTTTCCTCTCTTCCTACATTTGTTTCTGAATTCTGTTTAGTCCCATCGCTTCCTCTATCCATCCTGATGCGTGCAAGTCTTAGTCACTCTGGCTTTTAACGCAAGTCTTAATGGGGCAGGGGGGAGTTCCACTTTATCGGCATTCCCACCTCCCACCACCCACACATGCTTGTTGTGTTTCAGGCTTAGCCTGACTTCTTCAAGTTCCCTGCTTTCCTCATATATTTTAGGATCATATGTTGATGTAACCATTTTTATTAGGGTCTTATGGGCATTTACTGAATATAGAGATCTATCTGGGTATTAGCATCCTTATAATGATGATTATTCCTCTACAAAAACTTTGTGTTAATTCTTCATTTTTAAACTGTTTTATATTGTATTCAGTGAGGCTTACAGTCTCTTATTAGAATTATTTCTAGTTATTTTACATCTTTCTTGTAATGGCACGTGGCATTCCTTCAAATTTCAAATTCTAATTAACTTCATTTACGGAAATGCAGTTGAATTTTTAAGTTGATGTTATACTCTACCAAAGCTACTTTTAATCTTAACAGTTTCTCTGTGGATCTGGTGGGGGAGGGAGTTCACACAGATAATCAAAGGATCTCAAATAATGATAAGTTTCTTCCCTCTTTCTTGTCCCACTGAATCGGTGCTATGTTCCACACCATGTTGAAATGAGAGGGCCGATGGAGGACTTGTCTTGTATCTTATTAAAAGAACATCCTTTCATCATTTTCCCATTCGTCATGAGGCTTTTCTGGAACCCTTCATGGGGTTAAGGAAATTCCTTTCTTCTCTAACTTACAAAGATTCATCAAAGAGCAGGATAGATGTTGAGTCTTCCATCTTTCCCTTTCTGCCTCTATTAGGACCACCCCACTTTTATCCTTCAATCTGCTCCATGTGAGAAGTTTCAACTCTCAGTCTTACCCAGAGCACAGCCACTCCTGATGAAAGCCCACACCAGGATGGCGTCATCAGTCATCCTTAAAGGTCCCCTGGTGGTTCCAATATGCAGCCAAGCCCACAACCCTGCAGTTAAGGCTCTAGCAGTTGCCCCTTCCAGTCTGTCTCCAGTTAAACATTCTTGTGGCTGGACTCATTCCACAAGTACTTACGGCACCCTCAGATTAGAAAAGATCCTTGCCAAGTGGGGTGAAGGTTACACAGAGTTCCCCAGTGGAGCTGATTGTACAGATGGTTATCTGACACTGAGATGACTGGTGGAGTGCCATTTCCCACTGGCTCAGGCTAATTGTTTTGAAGATTCTCAGCTAAATGCCCCACAAGCTCCACCTGTCGTAAGCAGGGTCTGGACCCTTTTTAATCAGCAGGCCCTGCAGAGGCCTGGGTGGGGAAAGATGGTGGGGGCAGCCCATTTGGGGAAGAAGTGCCCAGGTGTAGCTGTATCTCCCTCCCCCTGTGAAAGTCCTCAAGGACTCACACGAGCCAATGATAAGAGGTGAACTATCCCATCACTGGAAGAGCATAACTGTTTTTTTTCTTCCCACTTCTTGGCTTGGTCGCTTGGGAAGCTGGCCACAGAAACCTGGGGCTGGATTGGTGAGTTTCCTTTCCTGCCAATTTGCTTTCTTGGACTTTAAAAGCTTTTTTTATTTATATCATCTCTGTTCTCCTATTTTCTTAATTTTCAATCCGTTTTACTTAGTAAAAGTGTATCTTAAGTTGACAGATAAAATTGTATGCATTCATTGTGTAGCACATGATATTTTGAGGTGTCTACATGCATACATTGTGCAAGGGTTAAATCTAGCTAACACATCACTGTGGCCTCATCAAGACACCTCTCTTCCAGGTATTGTGTGGCACATTAGAGAATAAGAGGATGGTTGTTTTTTAAGATTTAGATGCATGATGTTTTTACATATTTATGGGGTACATGCGATGTTTTGCTGCATGGCTAGGATGTGCAATAATCAAATCAGGGTACTTAGGGCATCCAACACTTCAGGATTTGCCATTTCTTTGTGCTGGGAACGTTTCACATCTTCTCTGCTAGCTATTTGGAGTCATAGAATGGGATATTGTTCACTGTTGTCACCCTACCCAACTGTCAACCATGAGAACATGTTCCCTTGACCTCGGTGTGTGCTTGCACCCATTGACCACCCACCCATGCATACCCTCACCCACACCCTTCCCTTTCTCTGGGAACTATCATTCTACTCTACCTTTATGAGATCAACATTTCTTAGCTCCCACACATGAGTGAGAATACATGACATATATTTGTCTGTGCCTGGCGTATTTCACTAGAACAGTGACCTCTAGCTCCATCCATGCTGTGCCAAAAGGCAGGAAGAAAAGATCATAAATGATCAGGGACAGCGTTCCTGCTTTTTGAAATGCTCAACTGAGTTCCAAGGGATTGATTCCTTAAAGGAAATGCATCTCTGTAAGATGTGTATATATGTTTGTTTCTTTCACTTTTTTGGACTCCTTCATGGGGCT
>NW_007071264.1:0-481 GCF_000164805.1 Carlito syrichta | reverse complement strand
GGCTCCGGCGATCCTTCTGCCTCAGCCTTCCAAGTAACTGGAACTACAGGTGTGTGCTACTACTCCCGGCTAGTATTTTTATTTATTGTAGAGATGAGGTCTCACCAAGTTGCCCAGGCAGGTCTTGAACTCGTGGGCTCAGGCAATCCACTCACCTCAGCCTCCCAATGTGCGGGATTATAGCCTGAGCCACTGATCCTGGCTCAGTCTTTCCTTTTAAGCCATTCATTTGTCATTGTTTGCTCAACTAATTATTTCAGGAATCCCATTGCAACAAAGCATTATTTTTTTCTAAATCACATGCATATCCATCACACCTGCATGAAGCTAACAGAGTAAATGCCAGAAGCCACAGATGGGGGCAATAAAGAACTGATTGGACAACGTGAGGGACAGAAGAAGTCAATTTTCCACATTTATTCCCATTTGCTGTTTTCTTGATTTTGAGATCACTTATTTTAGAAGGGTGCATTTTAACATT
>NW_007071263.1:0-799 GCF_000164805.1 Carlito syrichta | reverse complement strand
GAGCGGCCACTGCACTCCAGTCTGGGCGACAGAGTGAGAATTCAACTCAAAAAAAAAAAATTAGCTAGGTGTGGTGGTGCATGCCTATATTTCCAGCTACTTGGAAGGCTGAGGCAGAAGGATCACCTGAGCCTAGCAGGTTGAGATTGTGTTGGTTGTGAATAGTGTGCCTCTGCACTCCAGCCTGGGCAATAAAGTGAGAGTCCAACTCAAAAAAAAAAAGATTTGGCGTGGTGGCTCATGCCTGTAATCCCAGCACTTTGGGAGGCTGAGGTGAGAGGATTGAGGGGTTTGAGACCAGCCTGGGCAACATGGTGAGACTGCCTCTCTACAATAAATTAAAAAATCAGCCAGATGTGGTAGTGCATGCCTGAAGTTCTGCATACTTGGAAGGCTGAGGCGGAAGGATCGCCGGAGCCCAGCAGGTCAATGCTGTGGTGGCCGGGAGCAGCCACTGCATTCCAGTCTGGGCGACAGAGACTCCAACTCAAAAAAAAAAAACAAAAAACAAAAAACAAGACAATCATTGGTTAAAGTCCATGTTGAGAAGAATTTCAACTTTTTTCTTGCTTATTAGCTCCATTAACCAGGGCAGTTCTTCAAAGAACCTCAGGTGTTGGCCTAAGGCCATTAAGAGCACATCAAAAGTAATCTGGACACACAATTAAAAAAATCCTGGGGCCGGGCTCGGTGGCCCAGCCTGTAATCCCGTGCCTTTGGGAGTCCGCGGGTTCGAGACCCACCTGGGCAGCAAGACCTCATCTCTACAATAAATCAAAAAATCAGCCGGGCGTAGTAG
>NW_007071262.1:0-419 GCF_000164805.1 Carlito syrichta | reverse complement strand
TAGCCAGCTCACTTAACTAGCTGACTTAAGATAGCAAGCTGGTTTGCCACCTCACTTAACACGCTAGCAATCAACCTAGAAAGCAGGCTAGCCAGCTGAGTTAACCAGCTGACTTGAACAACTATCATAATTGCTAGCAAGCTGATTTATCTAGCTAGTTACCTACCTAGCCTGCTGGCTAGACAGTTGACTAAGCTAACTCACTTAACCAGCTAGCCAGTTGGATAGTCAACTGACTTAAGTAGCTCGCTACCTAGCTAACCAGCTGGCTAGCCAGCTGACTTAAGAAGCTGACTCAACTAGTAGCTACCTAGTTAGCCAGCTGACTTAAATAGTTAACTAGCTAGCTACCTAGGTAAGAAGCTGACATAAATAGTTATCTGCCTTGCTAGCTAGCTGTCTTAACCAGCCTACTGAAT
>NW_007071261.1:0-380 GCF_000164805.1 Carlito syrichta | reverse complement strand
AGTCAAATAAGTGGCAAGTTAAAAACTACCATTTTAATGAGATCATTCATATACCAAAATATAATTATTTCAAAAATCATAACATTACCTTGATACGATACAAATGTGAATCATATAGAAGTAAAAATTTGTAAAATAATAGATTTTCAATTTTCTATCATGTAAAACAGGACTCTGCTGGGTTTCAGTGGACTGTGGTATGAGATTGTCATAGGCAGAGCTAAATGTTGGGAGCCGGTCACGGAGGCCCACCTGAACGTTAGGGATCAAGCTGGGCCATGGACCCTGAGGCCACTAGGATATGTTAGGGAGCTGTTGATCCCATTCCCTCTTCCCTTTTTCATTTTAGCCAAAAGGATCTCTGCCTACCTAAGCTGAAG
>NW_007071260.1:0-635 GCF_000164805.1 Carlito syrichta | reverse complement strand
GGAATGGAATGGAATGGAATGCAAAGGAATGAAGAAGAATGGAATGGAGAGAAGAGGAATGGAGTGGAATTGAATGAAATTGATTGGAGAGTAAGGAGGGGTATGGACTGGAATGGAGTGCAATGAAATGAAGAGGAATGTAATGGAGAGGAATGGAATGGAGAGGAATTGAAAGGATAGGAATGTAATGGAATAGAATAGACTGGAGACCAATGGGGTGGAAAATAATACAATGGAATGGAAAGGAGAGGAATGGAATGGAATGGAATGGAGTGAAATGGATTGTAATTGAGAGGAATGGAATGGAGAGGAAAGGAATGGAGTCGAATGGAATGGAAAGGAGAGGAATACAATGGTAAGGAATGGAATGGAATTGAAAAAACTGAATGGAATTTAGATTAATGCAATGGGAACGAATGTAATGGAGAGAAAAGGAATGGAATGGAATGCAGAAGAGTGGGATGGAATGGAGAGAAATGGAATGCAATGGAGAGCAATGGAATGTAAAGAAATGGAGAGGAATGGAATGGAATGGAAAAGAATGGAGAAGAATGAAACTGAATCGAAGAGAATAGAGAGAATTGGAAAAGATTGGAATGAAAAGGAATAGAGAGGAATGGAGAAGATTGGAAAGG
>NW_007071259.1:0-371 GCF_000164805.1 Carlito syrichta | reverse complement strand
CCATGACATTCCACTCCATTCCTCTCATTTCCTTTTCACTCCATTCCATTCCATTCCATTCCATTCCATTCCATTCCATCCACACCATTCTATAATATTCTTCTACATTCCGTTCCATTCCCTTCCATTTCATTAACCCCATACCATTTCTCTCCATTTCACTCCATTCCTTTGCATTCCTTTCCATTTCATTCCATTCCTCTCCATTCCATTCCACTCCATTCCATTCCTCTCCATTACACACCATTACGTTCCATTCAATTTCATTCCTCTCCATTCCATTCAATTCCATCCCATTCCATTCCTACCTATTCCATTTCTTTCCATTCCATTTCATTCCTCACCGTTTCATTCCGTTTCTCTCCAATGTT
>NW_007071258.1:0-371 GCF_000164805.1 Carlito syrichta | reverse complement strand
ATGACACCTAGTTAAGTCAGGTGGCTTGACAGTTAGCTAGCTAGTTAACTAGATAATTAGATCAGCTGTCTAGCCTGCTGGCTACCTAGTTAAGCCACCTAGTTAAGTCAACTGGCTAGCCAGCTTGCTACCTATTTTGCAAGCTTGTTAATTCAGCTGACTAGCAATCAATTTAGCAATATAAGTCAGCTAGTCGTCAGGTGGCTAGCCAGATGACTTGCTATACAGCAAGATAGTTAACTCAGTTGGCTAGCCAGCTGGCTACCTAAATAATTCAGCTAGTTAATTCAGCTGCCTAGCCAGCTAGCTAGCTAGGTAGAGAGCTAATTAAGTCAGGTGGCTAGCCAGCTGACTCACTAGTTAAGTTATCT
>NW_007071257.1:304740-321346 GCF_000164805.1 Carlito syrichta | reverse complement strand
AAAAAAAAAAAAAAGGAAAGAAACACTCATGACATTGGTCTGGAGTAAGAATTCTTTTGGATAAGACCCCAAAAGCATAGACAACAAAAGCAAATATAGACAACTCTAATTACATCAAACTGAAAAGTTTCTGCACAGCAAAGGAAAAAAATCAACAAAGTGAAAATACAATCTACAGAACAGAAGAAATTATTTGAAAACTATGTGTCTGACAAGGGGTTAATATCCAGAATATGATAAAGAACTCTACCAAATAGCAAAGAAACAACTAACTGATTCAAAAGTGGGCAAAAAGCCTGAACAGACATTTCTCAAAAGAAGACATAAATAATCAACAGTTATAAAAAATATTCAACATCACTAATCAACAGGAAATGCACATTAAAACCACAGTGAAATATCACCTCACTCAAGTTAGAATGGCTATTATCAAAAAGACAACATAATAATAATAGTAATAATAATAATAATAATAAATGCTGGCAAGAATGTGGAGAAATGGGAATACTTATACACTGTTGGTATATTCATACATTAGTGAAATGATTATGGAAAATAGTATGACTGTTCCTTGACAAATTAAAAGTTAAACTACGATATGGTTCAGCAATCCCACTGCTGGGTGTATATCCAAAAGAAATTAAATAAAGGTTGATCTCATAGGAGTATAGAGTAGAATAGTGGTTACCAGGGTGGAAAGATAGAGGGTGGGAAAGGTAGAGGAGAGAAGGGGTTGGAAGGAAGTCAGTCAATGGTACAAAGTCACAGTTAGATAAGAGGAATAAGTTCTGGTGTCCCTGCACAGTAAGGTGACAATGGTAAATCATATTGCATGGTGTCTTTCAAAATAGAAGATTTTCAATGCTCTCACACAAAGAAATGATAAATGTATGAGTTGATGGATATGCTAAATATACCAGTTTAGTTTTATACAATGTAAAAATGTATTGAAACACACTGTACCCCATAATATGTATAATTACTATGTGTCAATTAAAGATAAAATAAAAAGTTTCTAGTAGACACTTTAAACATGCAAGAAGAGAAAAAAAGAAAGAATAGACACTGAAAAAGATTAGGCTGGTGGCAAATACTAAAGGAGAGAGAAAAGGATACTACCCGCCACAGAAAAAGTCCTCCAGGAAGTGAAAGTAAAGGGTGTTGCGGGGCGGGGGGGGGGAACTAGTGCTTATAACAATTAAGTCTTCTTGATTCTAATTTCTCTAAGAAACTATATGTGAATCTGAATTTCCATGAACTGACAACCTAACTAAGCACAAAGAGAAACTGTGAGACTGCCATATTGCTGTGGAGTACTGGTTTTACTCTCAGGTTACCCAATGGAATCATCTGGAAACTTTAAAAATACTGCTGTCTGGGTCCCACCCCCAAGAGATTCTGATTTAATTTGTTTGCAGTGCTCCTTGGCATAAATATTTTTAGTTCTCCCTAAGTAATTCTAATATGCAGCTAAAGTTAAGGAACAATGTTAAAACTTCCCTTTATAAGGGACTTTGCTACTTGTGTCTTTGAGAACTTCAGCTAAAGCTTTCTTTCTCAGTTTATTTCCCTAGGAATAAATTGAGGAAATTGGCCAGATTATGTCTAAACTCCACTTCAGTTCAATATATATATATTCTATGTCTATAATATTGCAGTCAGTATTATCAATAGATAAATTCTAAAACTGGAAAGAACATATACCTGGTACACAATAAGTGCTCAATACATTTTTATTATATAAATGAATAAATGGTAAAACCATATGTCAACTAGAAATACAGTTTAAATCCCTAAGCTCCAAGATCTAACTTACCTCAAATGAATCTTAACCCTATACAGTAGGTACGTGTGTGTATACATATATGCATACATATTTAATAACTACCAAGTAAAGAGTGTAAAATGCTATACTTGTTATTTTACAGAATGGATTTATTCCAATAAGTTTGGTTGCAAAAATAGCATATTAAAAATATATCCTATTTCAAATTGATTTTCAGTATAAAATTGGAATGAATTGCCAGTGAGAATGATACTTCCTTTACAATCTACAAATTAAAGAGAGAGAAGAATATTCGAAAGCAACTAGCCCTAGGGCATGTTAGCCATCATAGCCCATGTTGGAATCTTAAGTTTCTTGCCTCAGAACTTACTTATCTCTTCAGTATCCTCCACAATTTTGCAAATAGAACAAGATTATAATCATACCTACTATTTATTAAGCATTTTAGGATATTTTATATATTATGCTTATTCTTTTTCATCATCCTGTGGTAGGGCAGACATTATCTTCATCTTCACTTGCACCTGAACTTCATTTTGATTAAGTGGCTTACCAGGCTGAAATTTGAACTCAGCCCATCTAGCCCCAAAGTTCAGTCCCTCAAAGAATATAATATTCAAGCTAGACTCGAAAGAAAATTCTGAATATCTCTTTAACTTCAGGAATTCAAGTGGTATAAACTGAGGGTTACCTACTTATTGATTTCATAAATTCAAAAATCTGTGTTAGAATTTTTTTTTTATTCAGGGGTAAAAGTGCATGTTTGTTATAAGAACATATGGCATAGTTGTGGGAATTGGGCTTTAGGTGACCCACTCCCCAGACAGTGAACACTATACTCAACAGGGAACTTCTAATCCCTCCCCTCTCCCCTTACTGCCACCCTTCTTTCAGTGTCCCCTGGGTCAATTATTTCTATCCTTGTGGTCATTTAGCTCCTGCATATAAATGAGAACCAAAAAATTTTAAAGGACAAATCGTGGCATAATGTGAGGCCCCTGCTCTATTAGAAAATCTCTATCATGAGGCTGGAAATCCAAAACTGAGACTGGAAAATATATAAAGCATAATAGACACAAAACATCTGTAGATGTAGGCAGCAATAATGAGGAATAAAGAGGTTACAAATAAATCTTACCTCAGGCCCAAAAATAGAAAATTCCATTATCTTCTGACAATTTCTGAGCCCATTCCTCACAGAGTAAGAGAGATGGCTTAATCATAGACTTTTTAAGCATCTTTGAGATGCCCCCAGCAGGAGACATCTCTGTCTGGAGTTTATCTGCTTCCTTCATCACTCTCAGAGACTCTGGAAGCTGGTAAGGAGATGTTAAGTGTGATATTTGCAAGGGGTGAGGTTTATGTGTCTGTTTCCTAAAACTTCAGACCAGGAAACAGTAACTAGGAAACTGAGTATCTGCTATAGGGTAAGTTTCATGTTTCTATTCAGGAATCAGGGAGATTTCCTCTCCTTAGGCTTTCTGCTCTTCATTTCTCACTGGAACTTGTTGTAAGAGCATCCTGTTCAACAGGTTAAGCACTGGGTTTCAGCTTTATGAGCAATTCTACAAGATGGTCCTTAGAGTCTTCTCTTAGTCTATATGTGTAAACCTAATATTGTTCTTTGCTGCAGTCTTCAAACTCTCCTTAAATGGTCCTAAATGGTTATATTGCTGCCCTTGTTAATGCTGTCAGTACCATCATGGTTGAGCCTGTGATAGCTCCTCTGACTTTAATGGAAATCTCAGCCCATATTATAAATAGAGCCTGTTGCAGTTCACAAATCACCTGAATATCTCTTTTTGGTCAGGCGCGGTGGCTCAGTCTGTAATCCCAGCACTCTGGGAGGCCAAGGTGAGAGGAGTGCCTGAGCTCACGGGTTCAAGACCAGCCTGGGCAACTTGGTGAGACCTCGTTTCTACCGTAGCTCAAAAAAATAAGCCAGGCATGGTAGCACGCACCTGTAGTTCCAGCTACTTAGAAGGCTGAGGCAGAAGGATTGCCTAAGCCCAGCAAGTGGAGGCCGTGAGCGTGCCACTGCACTCCAGCCTGGGTAACAGAGTGAGACTTCAATTTAAAAAAAAATTCATCTTTTTTACTGTAGGTTCATAACAACCCTGAGAAACAGGCAGAGAAAGTGTTATTACTCTTATTTATAACTAGGAAACTCAAGACTCAGAGGGGCAGTAACTAACCAAACTCCCTATGCCATGAATTGGTAAATAAGATACCAAGCCTGGGTGTCAAAACTTTCCATTTCAAGACCTCTGCTCCTTCCTCACTTTCTGTTTGCTTATTTGACCATTTCTTCATTTGCCTGTCTACTTATTTATTTGATACAATTGAAGATGTTAGAATTTCAGAGCAATGCAACTCTGAGGCCATAAGGATAACTTGAAAAGCCTTCTTCTCCAGGTGAATGGTTACCTCACAGATTAGGCTATCTATTCTTTGGAGGTACTTGATCTCTTTTATTTTTGTTTATTTTTGCAGTTCAGATAACTGGTGGGTAACAATTGTCAATAGAAAAATTGCTAAAAAAAATTGACCTTGAGCTCATAAAACTAATTTAAGCAGCTGAATACATATACAAATGCACGAGAAAACATTCTGCCTTATAAAATATGTCTTTAATATGAATGTTAACTAGTCACAATCAAGCAGTACTAATTTAATATGGTGAAGAGGGAGTAACCCAAATACATCTGAATGACAAGAATTCATAATAAGGTCATTTTTGCAGACATAAGCAAATTTCCTGGGTAATTACCTTAACTATAAGATTAGCCCTGTTACACAGATTATAGCATAGGGTATGATGCTATTAAAAGCTAATCTGTAAGCACTGGGACCAGAGGTGCAAGGTTGTAAGCTCAGCTATTTGGGAGACTGAAGCAGGAAAATCGCTTGAACCCAAGAGTTTGGGGCTGTAGTAAGCTACACTCCAGCCTGGGTGACATCATTAGACTCTATCTCTAAAAAATAAGAGCTAGTTGTATTGAGCATCTACTATGTACCTGGATCTATATTGATCTTGATGTTTCTTAATTTATTAAATTGCTATTAGTAAATATTAGAGATAGACATTATTATCATCATTCTTTAGATGAGAAAACAAGCTCATCAGAGTTAAGATCCAAGGGTGCACTATTTAGAAGGATGAAGCTGAGATCTGAACTGAATGTTCGGCTACAAAGTTCATGTTCCTTGTAATGTTCTACACTGTCAGTTGAGTATTGGCATAGTGGAGCACTTAAATTTAACCCCGTATTTGAGGGTGGAAAAGATTAAATTTCTCTGGCATCAGCAGTAGTCATAAGTTTACTTACCTTTAGGTCTTGCTTTCTTATGGCTCTATTTATGATATAGTCCTCATCCGTAATGAGAGGGTGGTCAGGAGTGAGACCAAATGTGCTGTTTAATGCTGACAGGTAGATCCACATTACCTTTTTCCAAGAGTATATTTGGAATTCATCCTGAGGAAATAAACACCAAACTTCATGAATTTAAGAGAAGTGATCAGCAAATATATGGACTTCCCAGCAACTTGAATGGATTTGGAGTTGATCATATTCAGTGAGCTATCACAGAAACAATGAAGAGAGGCCCATATGTTCTCACTCATAAGTGGACCTTGAACAATTATAATACTATAAGAAAGCATGTGGCAGTAATGGGAAATTGTCAGGGGAGGGGAGGTGGGATTGGCAGTTGAGGGAAACTGCTAGAGGAAGGAGGAGCATACCCCATCAACAAGGATACATGCATAATCAATGTTTGTACACCTAACCCTGAATTGTACCCCACATCTTTATCATAAAAATAAATAGATAAATAAATAAATAGAAGTCATCAGGTTAAAATTCATCATTTTAATATAATTCTGTAAGAGTTTGACATTAGGGACCAATCAAGACAGAATTATATGTCTTTGAAAGATTGATAGATACAGAACCTGGAGGAGAAAAGACTTGTCATCATTTACTGAGGAATTTGGATGTGAATATGAGGCACTGACATATACAATAAAGCTCAAGAGTCACAAAGCACATTCCCAGGTAAGAGCTAGTTGATCACATGACCTTCTAACCCACTGCCAGATGAAAAATCTCATCTGGGGAAAAACACAAGCATTCCAAAGGCATCTGTGCATTTTGGAGAGTGAGGAAACCCAGTCAATTAAACTATCCCCATCTTTCCAAGTTTAACTCAACTTCTACCTTTTGCAGGACAGACTCATTAACACTCTTCCACTAGGAAAAATAAAACAAAAAAACTATCACTTTGCCAACTCCAAAAAATGTTAACTGTCCCTCTCTTGTGCTCTAAATTGCTACTTGTATTTTCTTAATTCTTGTAGACTATCTTGAAGATAGGGACCATGTTTTGTTATTCCCTACCTCATCAGTCATATGGAGCACTGAGACCTGCGCAGTAAGAGTCTGACGAACAGATGAAAAAGACTGAATGCATGGACTGAATATGCACAAGTTAATTGTCAAGGTGTTAGCACAGGTGGGATTGAAGAAGGTACCTTACTGCATGACCCTAACTGAAATTCATTGAAGACTTCTTCACAGAATAGAACCAGAGGGAATAACACTGAATTGAAGAACAGATACCGCAATGGTACCTTAGAGACTGATGTGACAACAGTAGTTATTATATGAATGGACAAATGCTAAAAACATTAAACCCACTTGGATGTCCAATAAACCTCAACAGCTAAGAAGGATGACAAGGAAAGTCAAATCAAGGAACAACTTGATTGTAGGTCAGAGCTGGGAATCCTTTCCACCACCACACCCTCTTTTGTCATGAAGAGTATCCTAGCTGACTCTGCAAAAGACAGTGAGGAGAAGATCTAGTTGGTGTAGCAAATCTCTTATGTTGATTCTTCTCCAGAGAAGCCTGCCTCCATGCTTTTGATCCTGCCACTTCCTTAACCTGTAATACACATCCTTCTCCCTTCTTAAGTCTTTGCACGGCTAGGTCCTATCATCCCTCAATTCAACTCAAAGTTTACATTCTGGGAACTTCTCTAATTTCCCTGGGCGATTTCTCCTCTAAACCATTAGGGTACTCAAGATTCCGACCACATTCTAACCTTTGCCTATCCACCTGATCACTACTCTTGGACATGGATATGGACTGTGTCCAATGCATGTCTGTGCTCCAGCCAGGCCTAGCACAGATGGGGAGGAACAAAGCAAAATGTAAAAGGCATGGGAGTCAAAGGGAAGGGATGTGGGGAGCCAAGGGCAGGGGAAACAACCTTACTAGAAATGTGAAAGTTAATGAATTAATTTTAAAAACCAGTGAAATTTGGTTTTCCATTCCTGTGTACTCCACTTAGGATAATAGTCTCCAATTCCTTCCAAATTGCTGTAAAAGACATTATTTTTTCTTTCTTATGACTAAATAGTAGTCCATGGTGTGTGTGTATAATATATGTATATATATATAATACATTATTATATAATATTCATTATCCATTGATCAGTTGATAAGCATTTAGATTGATTCCACATCTTTTCAACTGTGAATTGTGCTGCTATAAACATGTGAGTGCAGGTGTCTTTTTGTATAATGACCTGTCTGCCTTTGGGTACATTTAAAGCCTAGACACTTATTCACCACTATACAAAGCAGCCACATAACCAAAAATCATCTGTATCCCTAAAGCTATTAAAATAAAGAAAATGTCATAATAAAAAGACAGCAAAATCGACTGTTAACCCATAAAAAAGATGACAAAATCAAATCAAGCCAAATGTTCATGGCATTACCTTTAGAGTATAAGAATGGCTAAATTTCCAATGTCTTAGTCCCTGAACTAGTGAATATGTTCTAGGTCTGGTAGAGCAACAGCCAACACTCTTTAACAACACTTGACATAATTTAGAATTATATAGTTTCACTTTTAACCTCATTAAAGGGGGGTTTTGCTCTGAGAAGAACTTTGAGTTTATAATAGTAAAAATAACAATAATAGTAGCTAATAGTCATTTATCACTTAATGTGTTTAGGCACATAATGGTACATAGTATTATTTCAGGTAATGTCAAAAACTCTATGAGGTAGTTACACTTAATTTCCATTTAGTAAATGAGGAAACAAAGACACTGTTGGTAACTATTTGAGCAACTCAACTCCACTCCTTCTTGCTACTTCCAGAGTCTCCTCTTACCCTTTGTTCTATTCTACATTTTACTAAAATATACAATTTGATTGAACTACTATTTTTATGTCTAACCTAAATGGGACTGCCAAAAAACAAACAGTAAAAAAAATTAGTGAGAAAATACACAGTTTGTAGGAAAATACAAACACAAATTATAAAAGAACCATCAAGTTCAGAGACCTCTGATCACCAATTGAGGACAATTAGGAAGACCACTACTCCTTTTTTTAATGTAAATAATTTTATTTGGGTTTTTTAATGTCCATTTTACATATGAGAAAATTGAAGCTTAGAGAGATTAAGTAATTTGCACAGTCACAGTTTAGAAATGACAAAGCTGCATACACTTAAAAATTTGTCAACACCAACTATAACAATCAAGTTCAAATGTTTAAACAAACTTATGTAAGCATACAGAAGTAGAAAGGCAAATTCTCAAAACAAACCATTAACATTCCAGCTGACTATTTTCTGCCTTGAACAAGGAGAGTTATCTTAAATATTCTCAGTGGCTGATCTGACATAAACAAATAGGTAAAAATTCTGAAATCCTAATTCCCAGAGACCACAAGGAAAATGGAGGCCCCTTCAACCCCACAGGACTAAGATTATTTAGGAAGGAATGGATACATAATTATCTCCAGCACAATTATTCCCAACAAAGTTAGCCATCAAGAAGACAGCTACTCTTGATCCTCTTAAGTGAATTAAAACAAAATTAACTACTTTATAAAAAACTGCTAAGTAAACATGTAAATCTTATTTTAGGTTTACAATTCTCCAAAGTCAGTATTATCATTATCTCTATTTAGTAGATGAGAAAACTCACCATCAGGAAAACTAAGGATTGCTTAAGTCTAGAATTGGTAATAGGGACAGAACTGGGACCTGAGTTCAGATCTTCCCACTCCAAATCTTGGCTCTTTCCTCTTTATTTTAACAAGTTGTCCATGGTGTCCCTGGCTTATATATGAAAATCACCTTGCATTCTGCACTGTGTAACAAATAGTATCAAATTTATCACAGTCTCTGCTCTTCTGGCAGTACTGAATCTGATTCCCAAAAATCAGGCTGTTACTCTCTGGCCCTGTGTGACAGCAAACAGACCTCCATACTGTGATTCCTAAAATGGAGAAAGCAAAGTGGACCGTTGCAGCTTCCAAGTTCTCAAAGGAAGACCAGTGTTAATCCAATGCACCAACTGCACACCTACAGCTTTCTGTAGCTTGTAACATTGCTAAATCACAAGTACTTGGATATATTTGCTTTTAAGCTCATGTCCTATTATTTTCTTTACTCCAAAGTCTCAAAACTCATAATTTTATGAAATACACAGAAGAATTCTAGAGGCAAACCAAAAGTCAGCTGGATGACTATTTTTCTTTTCTTTTCTTTTCTTTTGAGTTGGGGTCTCACTCTGTCACCCAGGTTAGAGTGTAGTGGCATGATCATGGGTCAGCAAACTCAAACTCCTGTATTCCAACTGGAACTAGAAGTGTGCATCACCACGTCCAGACAATTTTTTAATTTTTTTTTGTAAAGACAGGGTCTTGCTATGTTGCCTAGTCTGGCCTTGAGCTCCAGAGCTCAAGCAATCCTCCCACCTTGGCCTCCCAAAGTGCTGAGATTACAGGTGTGAGCCACCGTACCCGGCCTGGTTGACCATTTTTCTTTCAGTAGGAATGTAACACTAACTTCTTTCTTTTTTTATTAACCTGTTGAAGACTCTGTCAAACCACCTGATTTTTTAAAGAAAAAAAAGTAAAAAATGGAGGAAAAGTATGTCAATGTGTAGGGATCACCTCAGGCAATATCGTGAACTCCTCTGTTTTCAGTTTGGTACTATCCAGTATGGAAAAAGCACAGGTTTGAGACCTGAGCTCAAATCTCAACTCTAAAATGTCTTACAATTCTCCGAATCTGATTTTCTTTATCTGGCAAATGGGGATAATAATACCACATTTCCTGGATGTTTGAAGGATTAAATGAAATAATACATAATGTACCTGGTCCAAGGCCTGGCCCACAGCAGAGAGGCAACAAATGGTATGGCTCTATGCCTCATTTTTCACAGCATGTTCTTCCTGAGATCTTTCTGTAAATAGAAACTTATTTTCCCTTTGAGGAAACTTTAGAATCTCTGAGATTCTGTTAATTTTTTCTTTCTGGAAAAGCAAAATCTTTACCTGGAAATGGCATTTTCTCACTGTAGTCTGTTTCCTAGCTCTCTTCAAAAAAGTTAATGATCTGTAAACTACTTCATGTACCAAAGAAACCACCATTTTAAATAATTGGTTTATAATGCAAATAATCCAAATAGTTTGCCTGGCAAGTCTAGACTTCTTAGACCTCAAGTCTCCTTTGCTTCCTCTTTATCAAAAGAATTTAAGCAGATCGGTCCTTGAGCTCTTAAAAATGGGTTTTAAAAAAAATGCAACTTTTGAAACGCACACAGAGGACCAGTGTTTTCCCTGAACTGAAAAACAGAAGAAGAAACTTGGGCATTTTTTATTTCCTATGACCTTGCACTTTCTGAACCTGGAAATGCCAGATAAACTTTTAATATTTGAATCAAGTGAGTTGTCTTGCTTATCTTATGTCAACCTTTTGTGATAAGCACCTTATCCCTTGAAATTTAAAAGCAGCATATATAATGATCACTCCAAGTTCAAGCCATTGCTGTGACTTCTATTGTATAGGAGTTCATTACACAAAAAATTGTACTTCTGGGTTTGCATTAAAAAGAGCCCATTGCAAAGTTCCAAGAAGACATCAGAAAATAAGTGCTTTTTACTTGGAGATAGATGCATTGCAATGCTAAAAGGTCAAAGTCTAGCTAAGGTGAAGTGCTTAGAGAATTATGGATAAAGTAATAATAACATTTCCCAGTCTAGTCTTAAACACTGCACTAAATTTACAGACCCATAACTTTGTCAAAATAGTATTATTTTCATTCCCTTTCCCTCTCTTGGCCAGACCCACTGATACTCTTGACACCCTGACCTCATATTTCCAATGTTGCTTAGCTGGAAAACGTTGACATTGGCTAGAATATAGGATTTAGTTATAAAATACATAGAGAAAGTTCTAAGATTTTGAGAAATCTCACACTATACTCTATAACATGTTGTTCAAAAAAAAAAGCAGGGATGAAGCAATGAAATCATATGACAAAGCAAGACAATATGTTTGTCTACAAAGAAAAGCAAAGAAAATCAGAGCAACTCAGTATATGTGTTCGTAGAGATTGGGAGTTTGGACTTTTTGGGTTTTTTTGTAGCTATTTTCTGAGGAAAGAGGGAGCCGTGGATTAGCTGGTTCATTGTCTGAAACATCTGGAAATGCCATGTGTTATAAAAAGTTCACCAATGCCATGGAATGCTTATGTATCAAGCACAGTCTTCATCTCAGCACTCTATACACATCACACCTATTTCTTACATGAAGGTAGGTACTATATTATTGACTCCACTTAACTGATGAAAAAAATGAAGACAGAAATGTTAAGTAACTTCCCTGTTATGGACTGAATTGTGCTCCCCCTCCAAAAAAGTTTATATGATAGGGCCCTAACCTCCAATGTATTTGGAAATAAGGCATTTAAGAAGGTAATTAATGCTGAATGAGGTCATAAGGGTTGTACAGCTAATCCAACAGGACTGAAGTCTTATGAGATAAAAAAGAGACACCAGCAAGTACTGCATGAGGACAGAGGAAAGACCACATAAAGACACAATAAGAAGACAGCTGTCTACAAGCCAGGAAGAAAGGCTTTACCAGAAACCAGAGCTCCTGGCACCTCGATCTTGGACTTGCAGCTTCCAGAACTATGAAACAATACATTTCTGTTGTTTTAAGCCACTCAGTTTGTGGTGTTCTGCTATGATAGCCCCTAGCAGACAAATACATTGCCCAAGGTAGGTCAAGCGCAGCACTAGAAGTCAAAACCCAGGCACTCAGGATCTAGAATTTATTTTTAAACCACTTTACAATGCTGCCTTTGTAGAGTATGGTCACTGGATAGAGAGTAACTACAGCTTCGGTTCCAACTCTACTTCAACTCTCAGTAGAAGTTTTGCTTCTACTTCTTACAACAAGGAGACCATAAGCATGTTTAACTTCTCTATGCCTCCATTTGCAGGCGAAGGGAAAAATGATCTCTACTGGTAATTACCAAATGAAACAACAGGTGTGTAAACATTTTGCAAACTATTAAATTATACTATAAATGGCCTTGTGTTATAAAGAACAATGGCCTCAAAATTATTTGTCTTAACATAGAGGCATGTCTCAGAGACCAGCTCACAGAATCTCAGGATTTTCTGGCTAGATGTCTAATAAAAAGATGGGTTGAAGTGAGGGGTGAGGAAACAGAATTCAAAAGAGAAAATGAATACCTAAAAGAAACATAATATTGCATTCTCTTACTTTCTCAAACATGACATCCCACTTTAGTATCTTTAAAATAAATTTCTGGTAGAAACCATAAGACTTTATTACAAACAATTCAATTCAACTTGTTTACTCAAATTAGATAAGTTTGAGCCCTGCTGTAGTCATGTGCTTGGTGCTATAGGGATTGAAAAGAAGCTACAATCACTGTTTTCAAAAAGTTTATGGTAAAAAATGATAAACAGTTATAAAAAGGAATATAGCATAGTGAGAAAAACAACTCAGGACTTAGAGAGTCAGAAGACTTAGGCTCAAGTTCTTTGCCATGCGAGTCCCTCTATATGGACTCGTCTTCATACACCTGTCTTCATCAGCCACCATCACCTTTTAACTTATTCTTTGGAGCTCAGGAAAGCCTTTCCTGACTTACTCAGGTTGGCTAAATTGCTATTATATAATCTTACCATAACCATGAATCTTTCCTAAGTAGAGCTTTTAACAAGTGGATTTTTATATTCATTTGTGTGGTGATCTGATGAACTCCATGAGGTCAAGAACTTTGGTTTTATTAATCACACACACAACCTGTGCTCATCATCAGATTTATGAAAAAAGGAGAGAGAAGGAAGGAAATTCTGGCTTTGATATTTACTAGTTTGTAAAGTCACTTGGTTCTTTCAGTATCTTCATTTATCAAATGGAGACGAAAATGCCCATTTTTCAGAGCTGTTATGAGAATTAAATAAAATAATCAACATACTATTTTATAAACTATAAAATGAATATCATTTTAATACAAGGAAGATTGCAAAAAACACTATAGAGTTCAGAAATGATAATGCAGAGCTATTGCAAGATAGCTGATTAACTCCTTCCAGAATTGGGGCAGAAAATAAATCAAAAAAAGACAATAGAGAAGGTGACACGTGACTGAGTAATGAGAAGGTTTTAACAAGTAGAGGTAAAACAACTACTTTCTTTATCTTAGAGTTGTGGGGTACATGTAAGGATTTGCTACATAAGTAAATTGTGTGCCGGTGAGGTTTGGGATTCTAACAAGCCATCTCACCCTCTGGTAGTGGATATGGTACCCAATGGGTGGTTGTGTACACCATATTCCCCCTCCCTCCCTCCTCTCGTTAGCAGCGTCCAGGGCCAGTTGTTCCTATCTTTGTGCTCGCATGTCCAGTGTTTAGGACCCACTTATGATTGAAAACATGTTGTGTTCAGTTTTTTGTTTCTGTGACAGTTCACTTGAAATGATGGTCTCCAGTTGCATCTATGTTGCAGCAAAGGACATGATTCTGTTCTTTATAGTTGAACAGTATTCCATCATATATATGTACTACATTTTCTTTGTCCTGTCCACTTTCAATGGGCATCTGGATTGATTCCATGTTTTTGCTATTGTGCATAGTGCTGCAATAAACATACGTGTGCAGGTGTCTTTTGCATAGAGAAATTTATGTTCTTCTAAGTATATTCCCAGAAGTGAGATTATCAAATCATGTGGTAGTTCAGCTTTCAGTTCTTTGAGAAAAAGTCACACTGCTTTCCACAAAGGCTGAACTATCTTACATTCCCACCAACAGTGTAGCTGCATTCCCTTCTCTCCACAGCCTTGCCAACACCTCTTGGTTTTTTTACTTTTAATGACAGCCATTCTGACCAGTGTGAAGTGGTATCTCATTATAGTTTTGATTTGTATTTCTCTGATGATTAGCAAAGGTGAGCATTTTTTCATGTTTGTTGGTTGCTTGGATGTCTTCCTTTGAAAAGTGTCTGTTCATATCCTTTGCCTACTTTTTAATGAGGTTATTTGTTTTTGTTTTTGTTTTCCTGTCAATTCATTTGAGTTTCTTGTAGATCCTGGATTTTAGTCCTTTGTCAGATACATAGCTACAAATATTTCGTTTACCATTCTGTGGGTTATCTCATTACTCTCTTGATGGTTTCTTTTGCAGTACAAAAACTTTTTAGCTTGATAAGGTCCCACCTGTCAATCTTAGCTTTGGTTGCATTTGCTTTTGTGGACTTTGCCCTGAGTTCATTGCCTACTCTGATGTCCAGGAGGGTATTCTCTAAGTTTTCTTCTAAGATTCTTATAGTTTGAGGTTTTACATTTAGGTCCCTCATCTATTTTGAGATAATTTTTGTATATGGTGATAGGTAGGGGTTCGATTTCATTCTTCTGCATGTGGCTAACCAGTTTTCCCACACCTTTTGTTAAATATGGTTTTCCTTCCCCAATGTTTGTTTTTGTCAACTTTGTCAAAGATGAGTCGGTTGAAGGTCCATGGTTTTATTTCAGGATTCTCTGTCCTGTTCCATTGGTTTATGTGTCTATTTTTATACCAGTACCACATTGTCTTGGTTACTACAGAGCCTTATAGTAAAGCTTGAGCTCTAGAAGTGTGGTGCCTCCAGCTTAGAACACTTGCTTTCTACATTTATGAGAGAAAATTGACTCCTCTCTAGAATGTCACACTGTAAGGACAAAAATTTTCTTTTTTTTTTTTTTACAGCATATTCACAGTGCCTATTACAATATCTAGCACATGGCTGGCACTCAGCAAATTCTAATTTAATGAATAAATAAGTGAGTGACTGAATGAATGGAAGAGAGAGGGAATATCAGAAGAAACTATATGAGTAAAAGTATGGACAAAACCAAGTGTCTAGTTCCAGTAGAAAAGCTGCTGGTGTGAGGAGCATGGGCTGTGAGAAACAAAATTTCAGAGGAGGGAGAGGAAGGAGAGGAAGTTAGGGATCTAGTAAAAACAAATGCTGCCTACTGCCATACTGGAGGACCAGCAGATTTTGGAATGCCATTTGCACGGCTGATTTGCAGAACTTCTAAGTTTTTGAACTAAAACCCCTAGCCTTGACATCTTTAATTGAAACTGAAAGGAAAGTCCTGCCCCTTAAAACATAAAACTAAAGTGCCTTGAGCCAGGTCTCAGAATTAATCATCATAAAGTTCTTTTCTGCACATCACAGGTCTTTGACAGCATGTAAACTACAATGATAATGAAGGAAAAAACTGTGTTTGTAATTACAATAAATATAGAAACTACAAAAATCATCAGGACCATCTGAATTCAAAACACCAATAATGTAAATCATGTTATTTGCATAGAAATGTGGCGTCGCTACAGATAATGGTTAAAATTCAGGAGTTGATGAATAATTAACAAAATGCCACTTTTAAGATTATAAAATAAAAATGTAATTACTCTTATCCTTTGGAAAAATCTCTCTCTTAGAGGTACTTAATAAGAGAAAAGGAACTGAAAATAAGCTGCATACTGAAGACTTTCAGCCAGTACATGGTAGTCTTTTTTTTAATGTTAAGAAATTACTACCTAATCAGTATCTGTGATAATGATCTGTAATCTTACCAGTGTGAGATTGATGATAATATCAAGGCTGATTTTTTAATAACATGAAGAACACATTTCCAGGTAGGAGTCATCCAGTCCTCTTTAATGGGAAGTCGTTACAGTCCAGCTATTGTAATATAATTCAAATAAAATCCTTTTTAAGGTGTCATTTTAATGCAAATAATCTAGCAGCAGACTTTTAAACTATTGGTGCTGAAAGTTTATTTTTATCTAAGTCTCAGATAGTAAGAATGTTTGAAATATTGAGTTCTTATCTAATTACATAAAGACTAAATTACAACCTCATTTATTTGGAGAGTCTCTGGCATAGCAAATCCATTTAAAATGACACACAAGAGCAGGTAATTAAAAATTAAAGTTGAAATCAAGATGAAAAAGCCAAGACTGAGCTGGTTTCAACAGCTCTGATTAGCTGTGGAGGGGCAGTGAAATTCTGGAGGGGCTTGATAGACTTTCAGAGATGCAAAGAAAGAGGCAGGATGATAGAATGCAGCTCCCAGGAGCACAGGTGCTTTTCTGGGTCTATCCAGTATATGCCCAGTTAGTTACAAATCTGTCCACAAGCAACCAGGAGAGATCACCTGGCTGTTTGTAGATGAGAGCTGGTGATTCCCAGTCAAAGGAAACCTTCCCACATACCTGCTGTGTTGGAGGGGAATGCCAGGTCTCCTGAGTAATAAGGAAAGGGCACATCATCCAGATAAGCAAAGTCATTGGACATGGTGCATCTTGTGTGTAGCAAGCTTTCTTATATGGAAAGCTTAGAAAGGTTTGAGAAATAACATTCTCTCTCTCTCTCTCTCTCTCTCTCTCTCTCTCTCTCTCACACACACACACACA
>NW_007071257.1:295743-304693 GCF_000164805.1 Carlito syrichta | reverse complement strand
CAGGCTGAGCAACCGAGCCCAGCTAATGATTTTATCATTGATTCTGTAGATTGAATAAAAGTATAATTTTTACATTAAAAGAAGCAAGTTATTTCATGGAAACCTGTCAAATTGTCATTCATGACAACACACACACACACACACACACACACACACACACACACACACACACACACAAAATGGTCTTCCCTAATGCATTGTACAGTTGGCAAATGACTTTTACAGACATAATCGTGCTTTATTTTCACACCAGCCCAAGAAAGAGCAAGTACTTCACTAGCCTCATTTTACAAGTAGAGAAATCAAGGTCCTAAAAGTTAGGTAACAAACGCAAGTGCTAGGACTATAAGTCAAGACGTCTGATTCCAGATTCCAAAATATACCATCTCCCTGTTTTGTGACTCTTTTTAAATTTTTCACTCTTAGGAGACTTTATCTTTTCTCCCTCTTCATTTTTCTTGCACTTATTTCCCTCTCTGTTTCTTTCCTTTTCCTCCCTTCCCTTCCTGTTTCCTTGTTCCTTTCTTCTTATTCCTGTCTCTGCCTTGACTCTGCTAGCAACCTCAGACAGCAAACCAGAATGTTCTCATATCTGAAGCCAATCAGATATTCCCATATCTGAGGAGTCTGCTAATGCCCTCAGAAAGACAGAGATTATCTGTTTCTGAGGTTCTTTTTCTACTGCAGCAAAGTCATTGCTCCCTGAGAATCAGTTGGGGACAGATGGATGTAACTGCAGGATAGATTTAAATTCCCTTCATGCCAGAAAATAAGAATATCATAGATCCTTAAGTTCACATGGAGGGGTTGATCTATGAAAGAATCTCAAAGACAGCATCTTCTGTACATACTTATGTCCCTGCTATGAGTCACAGAAAGCAAACTTTTCTCTACCTCTGTCCCAGCAAGACACTCGGAGGGCCTCTTAGAGAACTTTGCTAAATCGGGATTATTCCCCTTGAGACTATATATACTGTCTTAGCCATAAATCAAATTTCCAGGTCTCTATTTCTCTCCCAAAGACTCAGTAAACAAGGGTCCTCATACATGAGAGTGATGACTGTTGACAGCAGTTTTTCTCAAAGTGTGGTCCCCTTACCAGATGCATTAGCATCACTTGGAAATCTGTTAAAAATGCAAGTTCGTGGGTCTCAATCCAAATCTAAAGAACTAGAAACTGAAGGTGGAGCCCAACAATCTATTTTAATAGGCCCTCTAGATTATTCTCATGCCAGTCGAAGTTTGAGAACCACTAGTCTAAGTATTGTTCAATGGGAACAGCCCTGGACAAGGAGCTAGGATACTTGGGACTTAGTCCTGGTTAGGACTCTCACTCACATGTGAGCTAGCAGAACTTGTGTCAACTCTCCAGGCCCCATTTCCTCACCCATCACATGAAAAGTCTTACTTGTGGGAGCCAAGTACTCTTCTCTCATCCACATTCTATGAGTCTTCATGAAACATGATCTGGATCATCAACGGAGTACAGGTCCAGCTCAACACCATCAATATGACTTACTCTTCTCAACAATAGCCTCTTGCTATCTTAAAGTCTTAAAGCTTCTTTTCCAAGAATCTCTGCTTAAATTATAGTTGAACCTGCACAATGAACATTTGTATACCTAACCCTGAATTTTGCCCCACATCTTTAAAATAAAGGAAAAAAGTAAATAATAAAAAATAAATAAATTATAGTTGAGCTCGAACTTGTGAGGAGATGCCACAGCTATTGCCTGTGTCATAGTTCACAAGTCAGTTAAACTGGTGCATAGAGCAGGTAGTTCTTGAATGGACCAGGACCCAGAAATTAGGGGCAGGGCTGGCCCTAATGAAGCCAGTCAACAAACACTATATTCATCCAATTCACAATTTCATTGGCGTTTCATCCCAGCTCTGCTAGATTCCAGGTTGAAATGTAGACTTTTTTGTGTGCCAGTTATAAGGTTTTTTGCTATTCTCTCTCACCACATTAAATAGAATATGTATCTAGAGAGATTGATATATATAAAAAGAAGCTAAACTCCAACGAGGATTGGTTGATCAAGAATTTGGTTGTCATTCTGGGTTGTTTGGTCTCACACGCTGTTATAAGTACTCAGTCAGCCAGAGGAGAGTCGTCTAAGAGACTGTTCTTTCACTCTCTTCACTGGGAACATCTGCGTCAGCCTTTCAGCCACCCCATACTAATGGAATGGCTTCCATATGCAGGAACTAGGGGTGTAGCAATTAACAAGCTAGAATTGGTCACTACCTTGTGAAGCTGACTGTACTTCAAAAGTGATGCACATTGTCTAGGTGCTGTGAGTGTGTGGAGAGTTGGTATGGGAACAAAAACAGAGAAACACCTAATGCCAGGGCCTTGTATTAGCAGAGAGGCAATGACCTCAGGGACACGGGATGGTTACATTTTTCTATGCTAGCATAACTCAACACACTCCCATCAATAACAGTGACTTTCTCAAATCAGCAGGGCAAGACGGCATCCTCCTCAGAGAGATGCTTCCTACCTCCCCTCCAACTCTCCCCTTCTTTTCCTCCAGAGTCACTCCAGTGGGGATAATAGGCATGGATGTATCAGGATTTAGGGGGAAGGGTCAGTGTGAATTTTGTTGCCTGTAACCTGATTTAGCTACTTCACGCCATTATTTTTAGTTATTAACATTTATTTCCTGCTCTAACATCCACAAAACTCACAATGTTAAAAGAAGTACCCTGTGAAATAGGCCTTTCTTAATCAAATTTCATCATATACAAATTAATGAACTATTGGTAGATGCAAGACTGGGAACTTAAGGCTGGAGCTTCTGCCTACTACCTACTTCGTGTACATCTCCCCCCAGCCATCCCATACCCATGAGTTTTAGGAAGAAAAGGGGGCACCATCTACAAAACCAGGTACACACTTACTGTTGTCCTTAGCAACACGACGTCTGCTTCTTGCAAGGAACATGGGACACAATTTGCCCATACGTGCCAAGCTGGTCTCCAGTAAAACACCAAGGGGAGGATTCCAAATGAGAAGATAGATCCAGCAAGGCAGAGGGTTTGCCGACAGCTTTGAGTCCGATAGCCAAATATTTCCTAAGACAGAATCAAAATGACCCCAGTATTGGTTAAGCATAATAAACAATAAATGAGCAAATATTTGTCTTAGTGATGGAACTGGGGACAGCGAATGAAGGAGGTGAGGCAGATGAGGAGAGAACAGGCCAAGGGATGGAGAGAATGGAGAATGACTCTTGACAAAGAATTTTAGGACATAATCCCAGAGCTCAAGGAAATCACATCAGTCTACAATTTGGACACCTAGCTACCCCGTGCCAAGCCCTACACTAGGTATTCAGATTTTTCCTCATTTCAGACATTTGAGATTGAGCTTAGAGCAACTGAACGGAATGACTCGACCAAGGCCACATAGTTAGAAAGTTCCACTGCTAAGATTCAAGTCTAGGTCTGTCAGCCACCAAGTCTTGAGTTTGACCCACAGCCTTCACAGACATGACCACAAGCCATGCATCAGGAAGACTAACTGACATCAGTAACCAAATGATCCCTTTAGCTGGGACCAGCAGCCTCCTGGGCAGGAGATACTAGAACCTGGCCTTGTGCTTGGAGTCAGGACTTGGTGAAAAGTATTTGACCACAAGAGGATTAACAAGTAAATGGCAACTTGTCCTTGGGAGTTGGCAGTAGAGCTATCCCTTCCCACAGACCTTCCTCATTCAGTAACAAAAAGAATTTTGTAACAAATAGAAAAAACCATAGAAACTGGTTGGTCTACTTCAACTCATGCTACTGAGCACCTGCTATGTGCCATGAGGGAATATTATTAAACCGTAGAGAATATAAATTTAATCAAGATAAGAGTCTCGGCTCTAATAAACGTATAATCTGGCAAATTTTTTCCTTCTGAGAAAACTAGAGACAGAACAGAAAACTGCCCCTGAGTCCTACAATTGCATCCCACAAAGCCATAGGTATATTTTATACTGGCTATAATTGCTAAAATTGAGAGGTAGTAGAGTGTCCTGGTTAAAAGCACATTCTCTGGACCAAGACACTTTGGGTTCAGAAACTAGGTCTGCCACTTACAAGTGTATGAGTAAGTTATTTCACCCCTTTATTCCTCAATGTGTCGTCTGTTAAATGGAGATAGTCATAGTATCCATCTGACAGTGTTGTTGTGAGGTTTAAGTGAGCTAATATGTGTAAGTGCTATGTAAGTATTTACTACTGCTGCTAATACTTGACTTCATTTCCCCAACATAGTCCTGAAATTTCACCTCCTCGTCTATTGGCAGTGATATCTAAGAATTCCTTGTATTGATAGTTTTGCTCTTTTTAGAATTGCCTTTTAGGATGACAAGGGAGCTGGAATATAAAACTTTAAGCCTACCAATTTCTCTATCTCACCTGACAAAGATTACATTATCAGAAAAAGTCCCGTGATACTTGGTTGGAAGTTGCTTTTGTGTGTAATTACTAGGTTTTTTTCCTATTATTAGCAGCATGTACAGGTGCCGAATGGCTTTTGGGGGGTATTGTCCACATTTGGCATAGCTTTGATGAAATGTTTGCATTAATTCAGAAATGCAAACTCTTAACTGATTTTGCAAAATAGAATGTGTGTCCTGACAAACATTTCTGCTCCAAGCTCAAGTTACTGCTCTCCAGATGCCAAACTTGAAATAACTTTGTTATCCTCTTGCACCTGCGGCAATTCCCTATTAATCCCACACTGAGCAGTGCCCCAGCCTTAACCTCCCTATTTGTTCTGAGTTCAGCTATTATATTTTCCTGTGTGCAATCGTGTTTCCCTACTTTGGGATAGATCATCTCCTACCCTCCAACTAGCCATTTTATCATCTTTTTAAAAATATTATATTTGAAATGTTCTTATATTGCCAGTCAATTGAGCTCCCACAAATATTTCTAAATTATTCTGCTCTATAGGACAGACCTCTTGGTTACAATACATTCTTTTCTGGGCTATGCAATTAGAGTTCCCTGTAGTTTACAAAGTGTCTTTGTGTTCATTATTAAGATAGAATAAACAGAAATTATCTTCATTCTCCAGTTAAGAAAACTAAAGTTTAAAGTTATTATATGTAATGATAGTTATTAGCAACTAATTATTAGTGATAACAGTGCTAAGAGTTAACATTTATTAGGCACTTAAAAGCCCTTCACTAAGCACTTTACACATATTCTCGCATTTAGTTGGAAAAGATTAAATTAGTTTCCCAAGGCACAAAGTTCATAAGTAACTTGAAACCAGGCTTCCAGTATAAACCTTTGCAGTGTATGGAAGATATTGTGGGCTGGCCGTTTCTACTCTAAGGCTTTTCTTATTCTGTCTTTAATTTCAGTTCAATATAACCAAAGTGGATAATTGTCCAGCCAAACGGGCTGAAGCTCATGAAAACTCACATTTCATGTGCATAATAACTTCTCATGTTCCAGTCACCCTAATAAATATTTTCCCACATGCTATTTTAATTCTCATAACTCTGTAAGGAAAGTAATATTAGTCATGGATCAGAATAAGGAAGGTAGGTTTCAAGGAGGTTAATGCATGTACCCAGAGTCACCCAGCTGGCAGGTAAGAGATCCAGGTCCTTCTTAATTAAAACTCTTTCCACCCAACAAGGCTACATTTTATGAAGACACTCCCTCCTCCTCAGCTCTTTGATAGTCTCACCTGGCAGGTGTCACAAGGGACAGTGCTTGAACACCTGCTGATTGTTCATATTTGAGCTAATGGATATGCTGCCCAGACAAGTTTTTAGGCTCCCCTTAAACAGGTTTTCACAAGCTCCAAACTGCATACTGAGAGAAAATAGACAAGAGGGACTCCACCCAAAAGCTAGATGGTGGCTTCTACAGACAACCTCTTAATCTCTTGGTCTGGTAATCGTGGGCTAGAGGCACTTTCTAGGCTCTTGTGTGATGCTGAAATTAAAACTTCTCTTCCTGGTGATGTCTTTGGACATTTGTTTTAAAAATAAATACTTTGGAATATACCTAGAGTCACCCAACCGGTAGGTAACAAACAAATATTTTGTCTTTGTCCTTAGTTCCTGGCACAAAGCAACTAAAACTCTTAGCATTTCCTGAATGATAGGAGTGTGCTTTGTTATTTATAATTAGCCCTTTCTAACATACCTGAGTTTATGCTTATGAGGTAACTCTTGGTGGATACCAAGATAGCTTCTTGATGATGAGGGCCAGAGGAACCATCTATGTTTTTAGAGAGTTTGAACTTTCACCCTCATCTTCCTGACCACTGGGGAGGAAAAAGGAGCTAGAGACAAAGTTCATCACCAATGGTCAATTATTTAATCAATTTTACCTGTGTAATGAAGCCTCCATTAAAAACCCCTAAATGACAGGACTCAGAGATCTTCAGAGTTAATGAACACATCCACGTGGCAGGAGGATAACACACTCTACCTCCATGGGGACAGAAGTTCTTGTGTTAGGGACTCTTCCAAAACTCACTGTATGTACCTCTTCATCTAGCTGTACATTTGCGTCCTTTATGGTAAACTAGTAATATGGTTTAGATGCTATGGTTTAGATGCTATGGTTTAGATGTGGTCTGTCCCTGTCTAGTCTCAAGTTGACATTTGAGCTCCAATGTGACAGTTGAAGCCTAGTGGGAGGTGTTTGGGTCATGGGGGCAGATCCCTCATGAATAGATTAATTCTTTCCCACAGGGGTGAGTTTCTTGTTAGTGACCAAAAGAGTAAGTTGTAAAAACAAGAAAAAAAGGAAAAAAAAGGAGCCTGGCTTCCTGGATTCCTTTTTCTTGCTTCCTCTCTGACCCTGAGATCTTTTTTCACATGAACAATCCCCTTCTGCTTTCCACCATGAGTTGAAGCATCATGAAACACTCATCAAACACAGCTGTCCAATCTTGTGCTTTCTGACCACCAGAATCATGAGCTGTAGAAACTTTGCTTGATTTATTACCCACTCTTGGGTATTCTGTTATAGCAACACAGACTAAAACTGTAAGTAAAGTCTTTTCTAAAGTTTTGTGAGCCACTCAAGAAAATTATTGAACTGGAAAGGGTAAGGAGTATAAGAACCCTCAAGTTAGTAGCCACATCACAGAAATATGGGTAACCTGAGAGCTCAGTATTTGCAACTGATGTCTGAACTCAGGACAGTCCTGTGGAACTGAGTGTTTAAACCTAAAGAATCTAACACTAACTCTGGGTAGTTAATGTCATAAGTGAACTAAATTATAAGACATTCATTTTGTGTCCAGAGAATTGGCTGGTGTTGGAAGAAAAAGACCCTGCATATTTGGTGTAAATATGTGTTATAATAAAAATGTTATAATAAAAATAGCACAATATCTAGAGGTACAAGACAACAAGAGCCTGGATAGGTCAATATTTGGGATTGCCACCCAGTCTAGGCAGCCCACCCACTACACAATAGAAAGACCCATGACAGAGTAGTGTAGAAGAAAGGGAAATATATTTAAAGAAAAAGCACTTGGGTTTAAGACCTGGTTCCAGCTGGACTCGGTGGCTCAGCCTGTAATCCCACACCTTTGGAAGGCTGAGGTGAGTGGATTGCCTGAGTCTCCAGCTTTGAGACCCGCCTGGGCAACTTGGCGAGACCTCATCTCTACAATAAATCAAAAATCAGCTGGGCGTGGTAGTGCATGCCTGTAGTTCCAGCTACTTGAAAGGCTGAGGCAGAAGGATTGCCAGAGCCCAGCAGGTCAAGGCTGCGGTGGCCGGGAGCGGGCACTGCACTTCAGTCTGGGCAATAGAGTGAGACTCCAACTCAAAAAAAAGACCTGGTTCTCCCAGTTATTAATTTTATCAGGTGAAAGTCACTACCCGGAGTTCCGGTAAGATGGTGATGGCATAGGTGGATTTGTGAGATTCTCCAAAGGTGAGTTCCCAAAAAACTTTTACTTTTCTTCCCCCAACCCCCCGCCCACCACCAGCCTCACTGGTCCAAGGTCCAGGGACCTTCAGTCCCATGCAGGGCCGGATATTGCGGCCCTGGCTGCTGCTGCTCCACTATATGTGATTTCTGCCATGCGGGAGTCCTGGGTCTCAGCTCCCTCCCTGGTTACATCGTCTCGCCCAGCACCCAGCACCAAGCTGCTGGTCACCCAGGGAGGCTCTAGGCACCCACCCCTAAGAGATACCGGTCCCATTTCTGGCTGAAGGGCCATTCTCACCACCCACCGCCTGCCCTTTGGAGCTTTGGAACTCAGGAGCTCTGGGCCCACCCTGGCTGAGACACTCAGTACAGCAACCCCATGCTGGTGTAAGGGAACAGCCTATCAAAGGAGGTGTTGATCGGAGGCTCTCAGCTCCAGAGGAGGGAACTCCCGACCCCCTCCTCCACCTCAGCCTGCTGGTGACACCCCGGATCCAGCACCCAGCTATGCAGCTGATCCCCAGTGCCTCCCACTCCAGCATAGTCCATCACAGTGGATCGCATAGGGACCCAGATGGGACCCAGATGAGCGGAGAGAAAAGATCTGTGAAAAGTGAAACTGCCACCTCGGCCATTCTCCAGACAGAGATTTGCATTGCCCCACCCACCTATCAGCTACCTCCACCTCGGTTCCTAAGGTAATGTCGATAAACAGGAGACAAAGCCCCTCCCCTGCTGAATCAGACAAAAGCAATGTCGCAGACTCGCAAGCTGTGAGTAAATCTAGCTAGCTGCCTGCAAGGAAAACAAAGGGGAGAGGCTGGTGATCAGATCTCCTATTTTGACTTTTGGTTTTATCATTTTGACTCTTAGTTTTACTCACTTTTGTTCACTTCCTGATTTACACTATTTGTTTCATGATTTTATTGGTCTGTCTCTGTGTAGCTACCAGTACTCTTTAGGGAATTTGGCTCAGGTGTTTTTTTCACTTCTCTCCAGCCTTGTGTCTCCTTTTCACCTGTTAATTGGTATGTAT